>NW_022639702.1:115275-129258 GCF_010583005.1 Odontomachus brunneus
TTGGAATGAGATTTCACGTAAAAGAGATAGCAATAGAGATAAAAACCCCTAGATACCATGTTTCATAGAAATCCTTAATAAAATTAAAATCCGTCCGCCATATTGGATCCGCCATTTTGAATTTTCAAAAACTGACTTCAAATTCGAAATCAGCGAGGCCAAAAAGCCCTAGGTATCAAATTTCATACGAATCCTACAAACAGTTTGTAAAGTACCTCTTACCCCCCCATCAAAATTTATAGGGGCGATTTCTATCCCAAAATTCGTTTTTGGTGAAAAACAAAAAAATACGTGTCTAATAGTTTTTGAAGAACTACTTGTATGCGCAGTTTCAGGAAAATCGGTGATTATCACTTCCCTAGTGTTACTTGTTAGTATAGTCCATTTTTGCAAGAAATTAGTAAGAACAAGTGTATTATACTATGTTTACCTATTATTAAATTTACAGAAAAAATTTTAAGTGCCAAATTGCAAAATGTGGTTCTGTACTGACAATAATTTTTGTGTGAAGAATAAGAAAAGGTAAAAATATAGAAATAAGTTCATAAAGAAATAATAGTTTTACGAGGAGAATTAATATTAGTCAGAATTATTGCAGTTTCAACTAATTTATTTTTTTAAGTGAAAACTTAGGTGGCTCTTTAAAAATAATAATTCATGCCTGAAAACAATAGTTAATTTTATTTTAAAATGTATAATGTATATTTCATTTTAGTATTATAAAAAAGAATTAACAAACCGTTACTTTTTTAGTAACGCCAACATTATTTTAATTATATATTTGCAATTATTTTCTAAAATTAGTAACGAGTTATTTTTTACGGGAAGTAACGATAATGCGTTATTTCCTTAAGTAACATTCTTGTGTTTACCATAATACCATAATTTCTAAATCTAAACTCTGTCGAAAAGTTATGTTCCATTTACAAATATTCTTTTATTAATATCTTTTTAATAAACAAAAAATGACGACTAAAACCTTTGCATGTTACTAAAGGATATAACCTTGATAACGTATATCAATATTAAGGTCATAAGAAATGGTAAAAAAGAACATATTTTTAACACATTCATTCAACATCTATTATTTTATTCCAGGTATAGTAACGTTTCTCGTATATCTATGATGTGCACGTTTGTTATTCATAGATATACGAGACCTACAATTTAAAACTATTTCTGAGTGAATTAATATAGAGAAGTGTTCTTGACAAAGATATTCCTGATGATTTGCATTTAAATTATCTTCCAAGAGAAAACAGACGTATGAAACTTGTAACAATCGAACTCCGCGTGTCGGTTGTCTAATGTAGTGGAAGGAATATCGCTCGTTGGAGTCCGGGTTCGAGAATTTAGTGACACCAGCAATTAACAAAAATAAATAAAAGTTTATTGGAATCTTGGTATACAGATCAACTGTCGCGTATTTCGGCGTAAGACGGCTCCAGTAATCGGGTCGCGCTCTCGATCGACCGCGTCCCGCGGTTCAGTAGGCGGAGCGTATAGTGCAAAAGTGGTGTGTCGCTAGAGACGGTGTCGACAAGTCGAGATGAGTTCACGAATCGCGATGCTGGCAAGTCGGTGGCCGCGGGAGTGGTAAAGTTGATGTCGATGTTTGCGTATAATAGCACGCGTGCGATATATCGGGCGACTCGCTTGTCGCTGTCGCGATATATGCAAATATCGACAACGTTCGATCGAGCGCAGCGAACACACTGGCACGTGGACTTGCAATTCGGGTCGGGATACGATCGGTACCAAGAATGCTCGATGGGATTCGCGAACACACGAACTCGTTGGCCGGTCGTTGGTACCAGATAGGAAAGCGAAGTCGGTGTCAAGAGCTCTCGACGAAGATAGCGAACACACAATGTCCTGGGGCCGGTTTTGCCTAGACGGGTGCGGAAGTTGACGGAAAGGCAGAAGCGATACGGTTGAAGTCCTCGCTTTCCGCTCTTGAGCATCGAGTTTGGTATACGGTCCGGATCGGTCTGGTCTTGCTTACTATTCGGCCACGGCTTATATACTCGATCTTTTACATGTGTCAACTGTTGTTGACGTTTCGCATGTCGTGGTGTTGTTTTGACGCGTGATGGGCTAGGCGCTTATTTCTGTTGTGATTATTGGCCTTGTGGCCTTTATTTGGCGCTTAGCGCCGTTTACAACCCGATGGATGTTCGGTCGGGCTGTTAGTGACGATGCGCGTGAGGCATCGTCACAAACTTTTCGATTGTGTTGGGAATCAAACATAGTATATATCTTCGATATATTAAATTAGTGCGCTGTCAACATTACGCTTGCTCTTAATTTGTAACACATAAGATGCATATTTTTATATTAAATATAGAAAGATTATTTTTTAGGTATATTTTGGTCACGTCCCCGCGAGGTTCTGCGACGAACACGACAGGAACGGCTTTGCCGTGCTAATCCGACTAGAAATTTATCCCATGGTTCTAATCGGGTTGACCATAATGGTTGTCGGGTCCTGAAAAGTCATGTAACGCTGCGTCGTTATGATTCATTATAATATTCTTATCAGGCTCTACTATTGAATCCCTATCACGTTTTCTCATACAGCACAATAATGTTAAATTAATGTGGAGAAATTGTCAATATTGCATGTAACATTGAGAAACAACGTAACTTATCAAACCTTAATATAATGTAAAAATGTCCGCTTATTTTTCAGTATAGCTTTCATAAAAAAAAACTAATTCCTAATTTTCTTATTACTATTAATTATTTCTTATAACTGCTAGGAACCGAAAGGAAAGATTGTCAAAAGACTCTAAAACTTTCGCGAACCCTCCCTAAATAATTTCAAATCCAAAGCGGTATGCCGGTCACCTATCCATCCTGACTGACTTAACCTAACTATCGAGCGGTGCGCGGTGATTCCAATGACGCCAACAATTCTTACAATTTATGCTTATAAAATGTATACATATACAAGGTGAATATTATATACCGGAACACCTGAATATCTCGAAAACAAAGCGTTGTATAAAAAAATGTTAAATACAAAAGTTGTAGGGTTTAAAAAGATCTATTTTATGATATTAGCAGTTTGACCTTGAGTTGCGTCATAAAGATCAGGTCAAGGTCACAATGATGTTTTTAAATGGATACCCCCATTTTTTATTGTATATTCTTGTAGCTTATCTCGAGAGCTTTCCAAAACACTATATTTAAGTATTTTTTCGTTAAGTACTTTTCGAGTTAAGAGGCTTCAAAGTTACGCTCTTTAGCATTAGCGCGCGTGGATACCGTAGTGACGAGCACAAACGCGCGCTCGTATTATTATAATAGTAAATAGCGTAAGGCTAATGGCCTAAAAAACGTAAACGCAAGGGCAGCTCTCGTTTACCGCGCTTGTGTTTACGTTTTTCTCTGCCTTAGCTTACGTCTACGCCACGACAATTACGTCGCGTTCTCTGCGATATTGTAGATTGCAGTCTGTCAAGTAAAAGCGTGTGCGGCATAACTAGCAGTCGGTAAAAGGTATCGTGAGTGGATAGAGGGAACTTTTGCTTTTCATGCATTGTCAAGAAAGATTCAGTTGACATTGAAGTTTGGTCAGATAAACACGTAAAACGCCATAAGTGCCGCGTACGCATCGCGCTACGAGACTATGTTCCTCTGTTCCTACCTGAAATGTCTCATGCAGCGGCTGTTAAATATATGGGGAAGTCAAAATCAGAATTCTTATCGGAATTCGCAATGTTACTTTCGAGCTCTCTCTGAGCTTCCTGGCATCAAGTTCAGCGGCCGTATATACCATGGTATAAGTCGAGCCGCCAACAGTAGTGAATGAATGATTTGGCTGTGAATATTTTAGAGCTTATGTGGTGGGGTGTATATCAGTTGGACACGGGGCAATTGGACACAGTCCAATCACAAGTCGCTGTTCCAAGGGACCCTACAAATGTCTCTAATCACACGTGATTACCAATCACACGTGATAGCCAATCACACGGTGCTGTGATTGGCTATGTCCAAGTGCACCGCTTTCTATGTGGTAATATATATAATACAAAATAATCCGTACAAACAGTTATATTAAAAAATAAGTTGTACAACAAACTATACTTTTTTCCTATAAAATTAATGATATCAGGAAATTTGCGCTAAGTAACTATAACTAATTAAAACATCATTTTTCTAATCACTTTATTAGACTTTGCTATGTACAAATTTTTTTATCATGTTGATGATGTTACATCATTCTATGTTAGGTAAATGTATAAACGAGTTGCTACCATTATTCCTGATCCATTAGTAAATGTAACTTGTCACTATTACTCATTATAACAGCGTTACTTTTTAAATCTGTATCGTATTCCAAATCCCAAACTTGTATTTGAAATAACTAAATAGACGAATTATAAAGAAGAAAAATAAAGTTATTCAGATTCACAAAAGAAATTTGGCGCGCCTGGGTGACATCAGGATGCATCAGAGAATTCTAAACCATATTTCATTCCACAGTAAGATTGTCCGATCAAACGAGCTCGTCGAAGGCGAGCGAAGTTCGATTGTAATTATACGATGCGTCTCGTTCGAAGATGATAACGAGTAGTATGCTCTGTCGTGCTCAACTTCACAACGTTTAGAGTACAAAATTCGCTATTTTCGCGCCTCACTTTCCTTATATAGGCGCTCTCTACGTCAGCTCCCTCTCTGCCAGCGTTCTTTTACCTTCTTATATTTTTTAGAGCAGTTTGTAGGTTTCGAGAGATTGTTCCTCCCTAGGGTTGGGAGAAAAAATTAGCAGAAAACGCAGTATCAGCAATGACCACGACAGGAAAAAACTAAAGAAAGAGGGTGGGTATCATCTTCGAATGAGACGCATCGTATAATTACGATCGAATTTCGCTCGCCTTTGGCAAGCTCTTTTGATTGAACAGTTATACTGTTGTCTCGTTCTCGACGATAACGAGTAGATGTTTAGCGCAGAGAACAACTCTCGAAATTTTATTGAGTGCGAAAAAACGAAACAAAAGAACATATCATCTCGTAAACACAGTCATTCTAAAAAGAATGAAACAAAACAAAAAAGGCAAAAATGCAAAAAACGCTCAGTAATCTGTCACAAAGTAACAAAGAACATAAACATATAAATTATTCATCGACCTCTTAAGTGAACACAGCATTAACAAAAGTATCTGCCGCAGACTGTATGGGCTGGTTATAAAAACGGCCAAAAACGGTGGAGGACGTGGGCCAACCTGCCGTTTTTCAAATGGTATTTATATCTACGCCTCTTTGAAAAGCAGCGGAGACCGCTGCATGTCGCGCTATATGCGCCAAAAATATTGACAACACCTGCTTTCTTTAAGAGAGATTTGATCCAATGACCAATCGTTTGAAACCTAGCAGGGCTATACGGCCGAACCGTGGTAACAAAAAGACTTTGATGACTTCCTCTTAAAGACCGCATAAGTTGCAAGTATTCCAAAATATTACTCGCTACGCGTAAACCTGGTCTATCACAAAAAAAACGGCAAAAATAAGGTCGATGTATCATCACCTGGTCCCGAAGTCTTAATCAAATCAGTGATTTTTATCTCTAACTCATGACTATGACTGAAGGTAACTATCAAAACCTTGAATAAGTTCTCACTGTTTTCCAACAGATGGCGTTACCAGAACTGCGTGCGTGTAGTTTAAGATGGTAACGCATCTTTAAGGAAATACTATAAGCAAGCTTGAAATTCAGTGTATGTCATTTCGCTGAAGTGTAAACAACTTTTTTTCATAATGTTAAACATGTAGAGTTTCGTGCCAAACAAAGAGTATTTGCGGGGAATTTTACTGTATTATTTTATTTTAAAAAAATCTGCAGCTGAAGCACACAGAATCCTTGTTAAGACTTACGGCGACCATGCTCTGTCGGAAACAACATGCAAAGCTTGTTTAGACGTTTCAAAAATAATGATTTTGATGTTGAAGATAAAGAACGCTCTGGCGCACCGAAAAAGTTTGAAGACGAAGAATTGGAGGCATTACTTCATGAAGACTCAGATGCTAGCTGAACTTGCAGAATCATTAGGAGTTAATCACACAACAGTTTCGAAACGTTTGAAAGTATTAGGAATGATTCAAAAGCAAGGACATTAGGTGCCGTGCCAGTTGAAGCCGAGAGACGTCGAACGGCGTCTTTTCACGTGTGAACAGCTGCTTCAACAGCAGAAAAGGAAAGGTTTTTTGCATCGTATCGTGAGTGGCGATAAAAAGTGGATACACTGCAATAACCCTAAGCGTAGAAGATCGTGGGGTAAGCCCGGCCATGCATCAACATCGTCGGCAAAGCCGAATATCCATGGTTCGAAGCTTCTGCTCTGCATTTGGTGGAATCAACTGAGTGTAGTTTATTATGAGCTGCTCAAACTGAACGAAACCATCACGGGAGATTGCTATCGACTACAATTGATGCGTTTGAGCCGAGCATTGAAGGAAAAACGGTCGCTATACGAGCAGAGACACGACAAAGTGATTTTGCAACATGCAACTCTCGGCCACATGTTGCACAACCGGTGAAAATCTACTTGGAAATGCTTAAATAGGAAGTCCTACCCCACCCGCCGTATTCACCAGACATTGCCCCTTCCGATTATCACTTGTTCCGATCGATGGCACATGACCTGGCTGAGCAGCACTTCCATTCTTATGAAGATGCCAAAAAATGGGTCAATTCTTGGATAGCCTCAAGACGTGTCGTTTTTCCGACGTGGAATTCAAATGCTGCCAGAAAGATGGTAAAAAGTAGTGGCTAGCGATAGACAATACTTTCAGTGACATATTTTTTACGACATTTTTTAAATAAAACATTAATTTTCACGAAAAATCAGCGAGAACTTATTCAAGGCTCTAATATATTATGAATATTTATTAAGGCCAGAGTCTGCAATCGATGTGCTGTTGCTAAAGCCAATAATGTCGCTACTTTTTCAGTAGCATCTTTTAATTTTAATTGAGACATATTTTCTATATACGTAAGAGCGGGCTGAATATCCCAAATAAAAGAATATTTTAGTTGCGTTGGTCGGTCCCTACACTTTTCATAAAACAAGAGATAAGCTTATCTCTAAATAAATCGCGGTTGGATATGAGCGAGAGAGCAGATCGCGCATAATTTAATGTGCCATAGCGTGCACCTTCGTTAAATAGCATAGTTAAAAATTCTATTATATACGTGGTGTTGGTAGTAAAAACCGGAAAATTTTATGCTTTAGCAAACTCCCATCAATGTTTCAAAGGATTCTCATATTGTTTAAGAATTGCCGGTGCTAACGAATTTATGACAATTTGTGTTGATGCAAATGGACATCCTCTGTTGAGAAGGCTTTGCCGGATGATTTCCCTGCCAGTAACGTTAGTGTCTCGGTTAACGGATGCGATATTTACCTGCAAGGAGAAAGCAGTAAATCAGGCGATGGTGTCAAGTGTAAAGGAAGTTCGATAAGAAGCGAGAGAAACAAAGGATACCACGGCTGTGTAGTCCAGTAAGGAACCACAACCGTTGCTTGATTTTGAATGATTTTTCTGAGCATTGGCAATACAAGGGCAAATGGAGGAAAAGGATAAAAAGATTCTCCTGTCTAAGAGATCGTAAACGCGTTAATTACAGATGCCTCCGGATCCGGAAATCGGGAGCAGAATCTCTTACATTTTTTTATTTAGTTGCGATGCAAATAAATCAATGGTAAAAAAACCAAACGCGATAGTAATCTGTGTGAAGGCTCGATCAGACAACTCCCACTCGGTGTCAGTATTCGAAATCCTGGAGGCACTATCTGCTTCCCCATTGTGTTTTAAAGAGACATAAGTTACGTAAACCTATAAATGACGTGTTTCATACCATTGCCATATGTCACTCGCTAAGTCACTAAGCAAAGAAAATTGAGTACTACCAGGTTTGTTAATATATTGTCGTGCCCCGTGTTGCCGGGATGCGAAAAGAGTTCGGAATCGGTACTGCGGGCGCGGCAGGGTGTGTGGCGGTGGATAAGATTTAGTAAAAGTCTGTAACCACTAATTGTATTATATATAAAAAGGCTTTATTTGTAAACCGTATTTAGACGAGTTTAATTATTACTCCCTAGATCTTATAGTAATGCGCAAGATGCGCGTCGGGTACGCACGTCGCGGGCGAGAGACCGAGGTGTTAAATCTGTCGCGAGCGGTCTTCTCCGCTCTCTTATAATATTGTGTAATCTTGTCGGAAGGGATGCCTGGCGACAAGGAGATTACTATATTTGATAATTATTTGGTGTGGTTTGGCTCGAAGTCCGAAATGCGGAATGTGCAAGGTGATGCTTAGCGCAGCAGTTGCACATCCGCTTCCTCGTTGTAGCGCAGTCGAAACGGTTCCTCCTGAAGCGTTCCGACGGCGCTAATACTGTTCGCGATTATAACATCCCTCCCCCCTTGGAAAAAGAAAACGGAGTGCCTAGCGAGATTTTCGTAATCTTATTCTATGTATATTTTTCCCGCTTACAATTATGGTTACAATCGTTTGTACTTATATTTTCTTATACCGTATTTGTGTTACTACATTTGTTTTCCCGTATATAAATGTGGTTATAATTGTGTACTACTTATACCTTATGCGTATAAGCTGTGCCTGCGTGCTAGCGCAGGGATTGTAGGTATTATCAGTTTAGAACGTGTTCTTATATTTCGCTGACTATTGCGTTCTACTATTACTGGTGGGTCTCTTTTCTTTTTTATTTTTCTTATTACAAATATTGTTAGTATAATTACTATTTCTATGGTTATCCCGCTCGGTGCTGTTGTATATATTGTGTTCTTATAATGCATTAAAGAGTTCGATCTATTTTCCAAATTTTCGTATGTTGTGTTATTTTATGACTGAGCTCCGCTAATTCCGACGGGTTTTGTATTATTTTGCTCGGTTTCACATGCAGTATTTCGTTTTTATTTTTAATTTCGTTTATATATTCCTGTTCTAATGTAATATTATATTCTGGCTTACGTGTGTTAGCGTTATAAGTAGCGTGCTACTTATGGTACCTTGTGCTTGTAATATAATATCTTCGACTGTTAGTCTACATTAATTTTTAATGTTTTTGATTCCTGTTTTTTCTAATTTTTTTGTAAAATATCTTGTCGTGACATTGAATGTGAGCAGTCTGCTCGTTGCGCGTGGAATATAGCCACGCATTTTTCTGTGTTAAAGCAATTATAAAGGTGTGGTTTGTTGAGATATATTTTGTATGGCAGTTTTTTATACTTCTTAATGTCGTGTACATTCGAATTTCACACGGTGATTCTCTATTAATTCTGAATATCGCGTTTCTTTGCGAGCAAGTATACTGATTCTTAAATTTTATACATTCCGTTAATTCGTTTTCGTGTAATATTATATATGTATTTGTCTCTTAATTAATTGCGATTTTCGTGTGTGTGATCTCGGTTAAAGAAAAAATGTTATCGTGACTATGTACAGGAAAAGGGTGTACGTAAATTATTTCGTATGTCGGATAAGTTATAAGAGGTAAGTTTAATATAGTAAAGATATTTTTGTCCCTATAATATGCGCTAATTGTGCAGAATTTCTCTATTTCTACCCAGTTTTCTTTCCTAGGTGTAAACGGGAAATGTGTGCCTTTTGATACGTGAATTGATATCTCCTGTAGTTGGGATATGATACTGTCTATTGTTCTATTTAATCTTGTTGGTAAGTTCCCTTTATTCTATCTAGATAGTAGATTATGTCATCTTGGTCACGTACTAGGTCGTTAAGTAAAGCGTTAAGTATAGTAAAGTGTTCATTTATTTGTTATCTTAGTGCGAGCCTAGCTTCGCCCGTATAGAGCTGTGTTATGCTATTCGATATTATCTTTTCATTAGTGTTCAATGTTTTTTCGAGGTTGTCTAGGTGGTGGACTGTTGTATTGATAACTTTTAATTGGTCTGCCACCGCGTGTTGCAAAGTTTCCTGTTTATTTTGTAATAGGTCTAATTGTTCGTTTATCGTCTCCTCGTCGTTTGCGTCCATTACACTAAACAGTGATTTTGCTACTGTATCTATTCCGTCTATTATTACTCGTTTTGCGTACGTAGGAGTTTTGTATATGTTGTGTATTCCGTCATGTTCTGTATACGGTCAAAGTTTTTCTGTACTACTTCGCGTAAGTTATCGCATATTTGCCATATGGTACTTGTTTTCTTTTGTTGGTTACAAATTTTTTCCGTGCTGTCAAGGTATCCTTGTATTTGGTTACGTCGAATGTCTATTGAATGTATATCCATTTTGATAACCGTTTTCCATGTTGAAGCTATTGGTGTAGTTATTTGGTGTAGTTGTCCTTGAGTGTCATAATATACACCAGGTGTGTGTAGGAATTCGTTGATTTCGTATGGGGTTTCTGTTTGCAACCCATTTGTCCTGAGGCTGGTATTCCTTATCAGGCTGAATGCCCTGTAAATATATCGGGTGTTTAGATAAATTTAATATCCTTTTCCTATTCTGATCGCGTTTCGCGTGGGATAAAAATGCCTCCTTCTTTCTTTGATTCTAGGCTGTTTGTTTGTGTGGGGGAACCTCTTTCAGTCTTGTTTAGTTCTCTATCGTTCTTAGAACTCTATCGTTCAGGATGTCACCTGCCCGAGTTTCGTGTCCTATTTGTTTAGTGGTATTGTTATTTGTGTTTTTGTGAATTTTCTTTTTTTTGATGCGTGGTTTTTTGGTATGGTGCTTTCATATTTTATTTATTTATTTATTCAGTGGGATTGCCAAGCTTGTTCGGGCTTCTTTTTTTCCGAAGAGATTGCGCCGTCTCCTGACGTGCCGCCGGTGATTCTCTACGGAGCGGAGGCGCGTCGTCCTCCGATGGGTCGTAGAGACGGGGATGTTGGTGCGGTTGAATTGGGGCCCCAAGTGGGAATATCTCGGACCTCGGATTCTCGAGTCCGAATTTTACGTGGTCGTGGTAGGGGTGTGTCGCATCGTAGGTGAGTTTTTTAGTTTTTTAAATATTTTAGTTTTTTAAATATAATTTTATACGGTTCGCGTGCGTACGTAGTGTTCGTCGGCCGCGTTTTATCGTATAGTTTTCATTGCCATGTTTTTCAACTATTTTGTAGGGTCTTACCCACATTGCGCCTAATTTCTTTAATCTTCCTCGTCGTATTGTTTCATCATGTAATAGTACTTGGTCTCCTACGTCAAGTACAGTTCCCTTAGCTGTTCGATTGTAGTATTTTTTACTTCTTGCTTTTTCTTCCTTAACATGCTCCCGGGCTATTTGATTCGTTGCTCGGAGCCGTTTATTGTTCGTTTTGTTGTTTTATTTCCTGCGCATAATTGTCGATGCTATATGTGATTTTTGGCGTTGTTAATATAGAGGATGGTATAGTTGCCTGATATCCGTATATCAGTTCAAATGGTGTATATTTCGTTGTAGTGTGCGGAGTTGTATTATATGTAAAAATTTCGTATGGGATCCATTCATCCCAGTTTGTTTGGTCGTTGTTTATATAGTGTCGAAGGTATTCCGCGAGTGTTCTATGCGATCTTTTTAACGCTCCATTGCTCTGTGGATGGTACGCGGTGGTTTGAACTTTATCTATTCTTAATAATTTGCATACCGTTTTGAATATTTTACTAAGGAAGTTTGTTCCTTGATCTGTTAATACTTTTTCTGATATCCCATATTCCAGTATTATATTTTCGGTAAATGCTTTCGCGATGGTTGTCGCCTCTTGATTAGGTATTAGGATAGTTTTAGTGAATTTAGTTAAATTATCCTGGAATGTTAGGATGTACTTATTTCCTTTTGTTAATGTGAGCGGTCCTACTATGTCTAGCGCGCATTTTTCAAACGGCTTAGTAGGTGTGTCAGTGATTATCATCAGCGACTGTTTTTGTAGGCTTAATTTATTTTTCTGGCATAGTTCACATTTTTTAATGTACTGTGTTATATCTTCTGCTATTCCTTTCCAATCATGGTTCATACGTATTTTTTAATCTTTATAATACATTTAGAGAAGTTACATTTAGACTGTAGTAGCAGCTAAGTATTGGTTTTAATTTTCTTTTATTCATAGAATATCAAGAGCTTTTTAAAATTCAATACCAGGTAAGTTTAATGTATAACTGACGCTCTCAATCTTCAAAAGGGAAAAACAATATTTTCGAAAATGTCGATAAACCCAAGAATTATTTTTCTCTTATTACAAAGAAGTCCACGGCGTTCTTCCTGACAATGAGTAACGCTGAATGTAGTTCAAAGAAGAATTTCTAATTCTTCAGCGACTGAAGAAGATCGAAAATTCCAAGTTTCATAAAAATCTAGTTCTGTTTAAAAATCTGTTCGCCATGTTGGATCCGCCATTTTGAATTTTCAAAAACTGACTTTAGATTCGTAATCAGCGAGGCCAAAAACCCTTAGATACCATGTTTCATAGAAATCCTTAAAAAAAAATGAAAATCTGTCCGCCATATTGGATCCGCCATTTTGAATTTTTAAAAACTAACTTCACATTCGAAATCAGCGAGGCCAAAAAGCATTAGATACCAAATTTCATACGAATCCTACAAACAGTTTGTAAAGTACCTCTTACCCCCCCCCCAAACTTATAGGGGCGATTTCTACCCCAAAATTCGTTTTTGGGGAAAAACAAAAAAATACGTGTCGAATAGTTTTTGAAGAACTACTTGTATGCGCAGTTTCAGAAAAATCGGTGATTATCACTTCCCCAGTGTTACTTGTTAGAAGCGAGCGTGGTTCGCGTGAATACTGCGGCCGTGGCAGCGACTGAGTTCTCGGTGAGAACTCATGGAGTAAAACTCGCGCGAAGTCGTCAGCGCGACAGTAATGAGTTCTGTCAAATTAATGCACGATATCTACAATGCGTGATATATCTCAAGGAAGCATTCACCCGCGTGTGAAGGTTCCGAGGTAATTCAATATGATCCCGCGAACTCTTAAATCACAGAAAATATCGAGAAGGTGGAGATCCGTGGAGTTACCAAAATACCGCGCACGAGGTAAGCCAACGTGTCATAGACACTCTAGAGGCAGTGACATAACGTGCAAGCGCACTCAAAAGGTCTCGAGCCGTCCCGCGCGGCGCCTAGTCAAGATTTAATCGCAAGCGACGGCCCGGATGACGCCATCACCGCGTTGCGGCGACGGCGCGAACCGGCAACAAGAGACAGGCGACTGCGAGCCGTGCGGCTCCTGGGGCCTGACCGCCCGTCATACACGTTCCGTACAGAACAGTATCTAAGACCAGTTTTAAAGACTTGTCCATAAGGGGAGTAATAAACGCCTTCCTAGGGATTGATTGTTGATAAAATACATCCGTCAGAAGTTTACCGGTATCGCACAGATAATCCACATGTTTGTGTGTCAACAAAATGTGCATCTCTCTTAGATGTGTAACGCTGCACTCGCGACCCGCGCAGTCGGCACACGAATCGGGTGCATCGACAAAATTATGTTATTTACTCCCGGGTCAGCTTTCACAGTTCAGCGGATTTCGCGAGACTCGACAGCTCACACGAACAAAAGAAAACTCGAACTGGGCGCCAGGTACGGCGATCCGTACCCACTAAAATAATCGTACACTAAACGCTAACAAGTTGGTCTCGCCGAAGAACAGTACTCGTCGTCCGCCCGAACTGCTGACCAACGTCCGGCAGCTCAGCCCTCTTCGCGGCAGAGGGGCTGGTTCGCTCGAAGTCGGAGGTGTAAGGAAAGAACGGCGACTAGGTTAACTAAATAAGCCGAAATATCTGGAGACAACGTTTATTGTTCGTTCCCGTTATACAAGTATTAATCGGCAGCAAATATATTATGATAACAAAGTTAGTCTTTGTTCGCGATCGCGACAGAGAAATTCGGCAGCGCGAGTTATCGTCGTGACCGGCGGAGGTCACGACCGCCACGTACGCGTTCGGCGGTGTGGTCGCGTCGACGGTATAACCGACGGATGTTCGGCGGTTTT
>NW_022639702.1:129607-130099 GCF_010583005.1 Odontomachus brunneus
AAAGCTCTCGAACGGTCGTTGTCTTCCCGTTTTATCTCAGGTTTTTGAACTCGCTTCCGACAGCTCTTGATGGCTTATTGGCGGGCTCTTTCCCCCGTTTTCCGATCTCAGATTTTGCACAGCTGTTTTCATTATGTCGGGCTTTGGAGCTTCCTTGTCCATCTGACCTTGTCTTTAGCTCCTTTGCGGCAGCCGTTGTTTGTGTCGATCCACGAGCTCCGCGGCGTCCTCGCTCGGATCGGAGGACGCTCCGGGTCGCGGAGGATGTGCTCGCCGATTTCCTTCGGCGGCAGCTATCCTCCGCTCGTCCGCGGTGTCGATCCACTCCGTCCTCGCGGCTTCCTAGCGACAGCTCGTGATCGCTCCCCTTCGGCAGCTTCGCCTCGCCGTTCAGGATGTTGCTGAAAACAGTTGCATGTTAGGTTTTCCACCCTGTGGGTCCCTACTGAGTCGTATTATTAACGGAAGCGGTTCACCTGGAGTAGCGAGTCT
>NW_022639702.1:130109-150452 GCF_010583005.1 Odontomachus brunneus
CTTACGGCTAGGACGCGACATCCGCCTGCAGCCGGGAAGCGCATAATGCTTCCTTACTATAGTCGACGAGTGACGGACGATATTTATTAATCGTCACGTCACAGATGCTATGTCCGTCATAAGCGGAACTATCTCCTTGTTTAGTTTTGGAGAATCGGTATAGATGTCTACTGTACAAGAATATTTCTTGAGTAAGGCATCCTAATGGTCTTTCCTGAGACCTTTCGAAAGCTACTTTGTCTAATGCGACTTAATCTCCGAATGTATAAGCAGCTGAGACACAACAGATGCATTTGGATCTGCACCTAATACCGTCAAAACGTCGTCCGGGACGACTGTGTCGTATGCATCAACTAATGACTCGTTAATAGGCCACGTTAATAGGCTCTCCGTGGAGTTACCAAAATATCTCGCACGAGGTAAGCCAACGTGTCGTAGATACTCTAAAGGCACTGGCACAACATGCAAGCGCACTCAAAAGATCTCGAACCGTCTCGCGCGGCGACTTATATAGGCGCCTAGTCAAGATTTAATCGTGAGCGATTTAATAGTCTCTCCGTTGTCCGTGCCCAAACTTTGTCCAGGAGCCGATTGAGATATCGTCTCAGTTGCTGCTGAAAAAACATCTGTAAAAAAGGAAGCACAACACTAACCATATAGCATACATCCCGGACGTATTCAATAAAGATGAAATTTCGTATGGAAACTAGGAATATTATCCTGCCGTCTTAGTGCAGTGTTTGCATAAGGCAAATAGTCGACTCATGTGGAGTCACACCTACGCCTATTGTCCATATAGGACTGCGTTGGCTCCTATGGAGCAATAGTTTTACTACAGTGTCCGTATAGGACACCTATCGTAGGACGACCTTAGTATGGACGGCTCGTATGGAGCGTCACATTATATCCGTATGACAGGGCGTTAGCCCGTATGGGACAAAGCCAAAAAACATCGTTCGTATGGAACTACAGGAGTTCTTGCATAATTACTCTTGCGGAATGACTCCGCGAGAATATTGTTCTCCGCATGCTCCACTACCTGAAAAGTAGTCGCTTGTGAGCGGGAGGCTCGTGTAAACTCGATGAGTACTGAAGTGAGATTAGATATTTGATCCTCTAGCTTTTGCAGTTTGGCGTCCGTCACTTCGCCTCACGGGAAGGAGATCTCGAACTCCTCTTCCTTTTCGATTTACCTATCCTTAGGTGAGAATACGTATACCCCACAAAAAACTGGACGAACGGCGGAATAAATTCTCTGTACGTTATGAAGCCTTCGCACAACGAAACGATATGAGAAGAGAATGCTGGCAGAGAGGAAGCTGGCGTAGAGAGCGCCTATACAAGGAAAGTGAGACGCAAAAATAGCAAATTGTGAACTCTAAACGTTGTGAAGTTGAGCACGACAGAGCGTACTACTCGTTATCGTCGAGAACGAGACAGCACAGTATAATTATAGAATATGTTCGAAATCGAACGTTAAATCGAGCCTCCGAATGTTCCAGATCGCTCAGTAGCTAGAGAAAAGGTGACCTGCTAGATAAACAAATTATCCGGTCACGATTTGAGGATTTGGAGCGATCTAGAAGATTCTCGAAAGAAAAACTGTGAGACTAGATGCGCGAGCTTGGAATCGCGCAAACTGTCTAACATCGTTAGACACAAGAAAGATCCGGCGACTAAACTGGCGAATCAGCGGCTCATACGATCCGCGGAAAAAGAAGCAAAAAAGAGTCCAACGTCATCGCGAGAAGCATGCGACACAGCTGGGTTTTCGAGCACCGGAGCTCAATGCGGCCACAGCAATCACGTAGTGCAGTCACTCAGTTAATTTTCTTTTTCGATCTCGATTCCAAGTCGAAGCACCTGATCGAATTTCCGCTGAGAGTTGGGGCGAGCCTTCTTCACTTTGATCCGCTGCAAGTCACGCAGCTAAGTCAATCCAATTTTCTTCAATTCACATTACTAGCTGAGGTCACGCGCTCACGTAGATCTCTTGCCGCCCGTCGGATAGCATACAGCTGCCTCGTGCGCGCTGTCGCAATTCTCTCGCATTGTTTTCGCTATCGCTTTCGTTCGCTCTCACGCTCGCCGCAGTCGAAGATCTATTGCTGATAACCGATCTCGGTGGACACTCAATTCTTCTTGTAATTTATTTGTTCTCTTTACTGTTTACGTTTTTCTCGTGTTTCCGCTGCTATCCGACGGCTATCGGCTCGCGTTCGCGATCGTCCGCCTGATCCGCGGCAAGATTTTTCGACGATTGCGTTGCAGATCTCCGTTCAGCAGGGCGCTAACCTTAAACGTTCTTCAAAATGTCCGTCACGTTACGTATCAAGCTTTTTCGGCAAAAGAAAATCTCCATTCGTTCTCATTTGTGTGTCGTAGCCGATCGGGAGCGCTTCGATTTCGAATATATTCTATAATCTTACTGTGGAATGAAATATAGTTTAGAATTCTCTGATACATCTTGATATCACCTGGGCGCGCCGTTTTTCTTTTTTTTTTTTTTTGTGAATCTGAATAATTTTATTTTTCTTTTTTATAATTCGTGTATTTGGTTATTTCAAATACAAATCTG
Source organism: Odontomachus brunneus (assembly GCF_010583005.1). NCBI lineage: Eukaryota > Metazoa > Arthropoda > Insecta > Hymenoptera > Formicidae > Odontomachus > Odontomachus brunneus. Next base: position 132,688 of record NW_022639702.1, read on the forward strand.
GCATCTGGAATACAATACAGGTTTAGAAAGTAACGCTGTTATAATAGGTAATAGTAACAAGTTACATTTACTAATGAATCACGAATAATGGTAACAAACTCGTTTAAACATATATCTAACATAGAATGATGTAACATCATCAACATGGTAAAAAAATATGTACATAACAAATTTTAATAAAGTGATCAGAAAAATGATGTTATAATCAGTCACAGTTACATAGCGTAAATTTCCTGATATCATTAATTTTATAGGAGAAAACTATAACTTGCTGTATAATTTATTTTTTTTATATAATTGTTTATACTGATTATTTTGTTTTACAGTTTTTTGTACAATTCATAATATTTAGCGCAAATTTCCTGATATCATTAGTTTTGTAGTAGAAAATTACAGTTTATTGTTTAAATTATTTAATATTTTGTATGGATTATTTTACATTAGTTTTTTGTACGGAAACAAAAACTCGGTGCTTTTTTTACCTTTTTTTAGAAGATAAGTTTTTTGGGATATCATCCATTTTTGTACAAGGACTATATTAAACATGATAATAGATGTAAATTAATCAAAGAGAAACGTACCGGGTGCATACAACAATAGCCTTTCATTCACGACTTACGTATTACATTTTTCTCTGTCGTACTTTATGTCAACATACAACTCTCTAATTCCCGTCTTCCCATCAATCATGCGATTTCAAGACAGCGCACGCAAGGATTTTTCCCCCTTCACTTATGCATATAGACTGTGCTGCCTATCCACGTGACGATCGTCATCACATGAATAGATAAAACGTTCGGTATACGTAAGTGGAGGGAGAAAAGTTCTTACGTCCGCGGGTTCGAATCACTGCTTCTCATTAGCATTATGAAGAGTATATCAGACCATACTCCGTAACCTGTGCCATCTTTTTTATTCGGCAATGGAGATGAATAAAAATTTATAGAAAACCTTACCCATAGAATCAGGTGCCACTACAATTTTTCGGAAAAAATTGGAAGTGATCGAAACAGAAGAAAACTTCAAAATAGGAACATATATCGAATGTGATATCACTCAACAGGTCTCTTAAAAAAAAAACAACTTTCATTAGAAACATTTTTTGTTATTTCAACTATTAACCAAGAAAAATTTTGAAAACAAAAATTTCAAATACGTTGACACGTGTTTTAATTCTTTTATTACTCCTTGTTTTTCAGATCAAATGTACGAATTATCTTCTATTTGTGGGGCCGAATAAAATAAATTGTTTATAAACAGCGCCCAACTACAAAAAAATATGAAGAATTAGTATTCTAGAAGTATTATAGAATTAGTATAGTAGAAGTATTCTAGCAATTGTTTTCCATTAACATTTGAACAAACTAGTACTCGATGATGGATATTGTCTAATGCTCGTAGTATCTTTTCAGCAGACAGAGATCGACAAGCTGCTTGAATACGTTCCTTCATATTTTTTGTAGTTGGGCGTTGTTTATAAATAATTTCTTTTATTCGGCCCCCCAAATGAAAGACAATTCGAACATTTAATCTGAAAAATAAGGGTTAATAAAAGGATTGAAACACGTGTTAACATACTTGAAATATTTATTCTTTCGTATTTTTCTCGGTTAATAGTTGAAATAACAAAAAAATATTTTGAATGAAAGTTGTTTATTTTGAAGAGACCTGTTGAGTGATATCACATTCGATATATGTTCCTATTTAAAATTTTGAAGTTTTTTCGGTTTCGATCACTTCCAATTTTTCCGGAAAATCGTAATAGTACCAATTGATTCTGTGGATAAGGTTTCCTATAAAAATTTTTTGTTCATCTCCATATGACACTCGGTTGTCGAATAAAGAAGTATTACGAATAGTAAAAGAATAGTACGAGTGGTGTGATATATCATGTATGTCGATCTATCGACTGATATGAGCTGTTCTCTCTTACAGTGATAGAAACTTTGCTCCGCAAGCAGCATGCATTAGTACTGGAGGATATACGCATCCACTTACGCGATCATGTCCATGAGCATCACTTATACGGTCGCGTGAGTGCGTGCGTATCCCCTCCCGTGCTGATATGTGTTGCTCGCGGAGCAAAGTTTCTATCACTACTCTCTTGCTGCGCCATCCCACGGTACGAGATACAATTTTCTAACGATTCGTAATCATATAATAATCTAGCTTTAAATTAGAAACCTGGATTTTAGAGGACACAGAGAGCAAAAGTAAAGACAGTTTTATTAAGTGATATAACCCCGAAGAATCGATTGGGACTACTCAGAAATGCATCGGTTTTGTAGTTATAGCGGAATACATAATCTTACCTCCGCTCAACTAATTGTTTCGCGTAAGATAACAATCAGCCGTTCAATCAGAGATCAGTCAGAGACGTAACACTTGTGGATCTTTTGTGGATCCCGCTTTTGTGCTTAAAACTCGGCGCTCAAAACACGGCTGAGTGTTTGATATGTTTTATTTTTTGACATGATAAAGATGATGTAATATAAAAGATTATAAATTATATGCAATATAATTGCAACCAAACATGGTAACGATTTTGGACCGATTCGGAATTTGTTAACTAAGTTGCAGGTATTAGAATTAAGCAAAATCAAGTTGCCATTTTGTAACAATCGGAATAGATCGTTACGAAAAACACAAGAAACGCATAAGACCGCGAAACGAAGTGTTAAAAGACAACGCGTCCTCGAGAAAAATAAAAATAAATAGCGAGACCGCCGAACATCTGCGGTACATAGCGAATCAAGCGTGATTTGCAAATATAAAACGCCGCGAATTCTTAGATCAAGACAGATTCTGATCCACCGCTCTTCCGAGAGAACCGAATCAGATTCCGATTATCCGCTAGATCCGACATTCCGAAAGATCAAAATACGATCCGATCTCTTCTCAAATACCGATTCCTGGTGGATTTCTGTTCGCGAATACGCGACAGGAATCACTCCGCCGTTGACTCACGGATACGTGACGTCGACATTGTTCCAAAGACCGCTCCTCACAGATTTCTGCTTGCGGATACGCGACAGAAATCACTTCGCCGTCGGTGCACGAATACGTGACACCGACACTGTTTAAACCAGATCGTTCCTGGCAGACTTCCGTTCGCGGATACGCGATACAGGAGTTACTCCGGCGTCGGTTCACGAATACGTGATACCGACACTGTTCCGAATACCGTTCCTAGCGGATTCCCGTTTGCGAATACGCGACAGGAATCACTTGGCCATCGGCTCACGGATACGTGACGTCGATAATCTAGCATCTACTGACCCTAGCAGACTTCCGTTCGCGAATACGCGACAGAAGTCACTCCGCCGTCGGTTCACGGATTCGTGACACCGACACTGAGAACTACTATAATCTAGAAGATTGCACGGCTACCGAAGGGCCTGGAATCAACCCACCGGAAGGGCGCTTAACGCAACCTTTACACCGCTAACCGGATCTCGTTTTCGCCTTAGCGCGAGCGAGATCACTCTGCTATCGAGTCGCAGCGTGCAAACTCATCACCGTGTACTCAAAGCCTCGCGCCATTGCAGCGCAGCTTCGACACCGCGTCATAAGGATCCGCGTCAGGATCACACCGTCGTCGATTCGCAAGGACGTGAGTCGACCTCCGAAGTACTAGAAATCGATCTCCGGAAACGAGATCGGAATCATTCCGTTACCGCAACGCAAGGCGCGTCCGCGATACCGATCCACCGATTCACCGCATCCGCGATCTCGCTAGAACAAGCCGGCCTCGTTAGATTACAAAGGCAGCTCAGCTAACTAAGATTCCGCGTATAAAGGCGGACCGCCGTAACAGCATATGCTGACACGCACTGAATCTCCGATATAGTAGAGGAATCATATCCGAGGTACCGCCACCGAGGCGATATACCGAACGCAGCTCCGCTGCAATACCGCAGATATACCACCTATACCGTGCTGCATCAAATAGCAGCGGAGAAAGAAATTGTCAACCGGAATTAAAGAGGCGAGAAAATGAGAACGTGAACAGACAAACTTACGACGCGACAACGACACTGTCCGCGTCGCGCGCACCGCGCACAGCATCTCGCGAGCCATCGTCTAAACAAGGCCTCTGACAGCTTGTATACAAATCGACAGAAACCAACAGCGTCGACACTCAACATCTGATTTAATGTACATCGTCAGCTAATTTTAAATATACGACTCAGTTTATTGTTAAATCAAATGTTTTTAAATTATTCCGCCTCCTACAAACCCGAACCGGCGAGCGTAGTCCAGCACGCGACGCATCACGGTTACAACTTCATTAACAAATGTCTCATTTTGCAACCAAATAATAATTAAAAGTATTTCTTTAATATATTGTTGTATGATTCCTACTATTAATAGTTATACAAAAAGGAGTGATATCCTTACAAAAGTTACCTTTTAAAACAAAGGTAAAAGAAAGAAATCACGCGTTTTTGCTTTACTGACGAAAAATTATAAAAAAGTTATTTGTAAAATTCTCAAAAAATGATATCAAACGCTAAATGAAATTAGTTTCAAACATAATAAATATTATAGGTATAGCTTCCGGAATGGAGCCGTGTCTTGAATCAGCGATGTGCCGATGTTTCGCAAACGTTGCAGTTTGCATCATCAGGGCTGAGAACTCTGATACTTACTACAGTATCAACGTTTGCGAAACGTCGGCACATCGCTGATTCAAGACACGGCTCCATTCCAGAAGCTATACCTATAAATTGTATTAATGGCCGTAAAAGCCTCAAATCTGGTATAATAAATATTGTTATAACTATTTTGTATGTATGAATACTATATTAAGTATCTGCTGACTTAATTTTCTGATAATTACACAGAATTAGGAAAAAGAAGTTTTTAAAAATTATTTAGTAAATACACAAAAGTAAAAATTTTGGAAAAATTAAATAAAATTTCACACGCACACAGAAAACATTTGATATGCCAGAGTAAAATACCACATGCACATACAAAACACTTGGCGTGCCAAAGGGAATCGCACTAATATTTGTAATACTTTACAAAAATCTTTGGAGCATATATTGTATGAGTAGCATTAAAAGAATCAAGTGTTTTGACGTATGAAATTTTACCTTGGCACGTCAAGTGCTTTCTGTGTAGGTACAAAATTTTATTTAACTTTTCCCAAAATTCTTACTTTTGTATGTTTACTAAATAAGCTTTTAAAAACTATTTTTTCCTAATTCTGTGTAATTATCAGAAAATAATGTCAGTAGATACCTAATGTAATGTTTAAACATACAAAGTAGTTACAACAATATTTATTGTGTATGAAATTAATTTCACTTGGCGTAAACCGTTTGATATCATTTCTTTTTGTGAGAATTTTACCATAAACTTTTTTTTTTATATTTTTATCAAGCGAAACAAAGCGCGTGCACTTAGTTTCTTTTTTTACCTTTTAAAACTTAACAGGAAGATATAAAGAAATAAGAATTTAAAAAATAAAACTCAGAAATTACAAAATGATCCTTTAAAAAAGGAATGTTGGCAGTGTGGAAGCACAGAACATTTTCGTGCGGAATGTCCAGTTTTTATTAATAATCAATGTTTAAACTAGAATTAACCGAATTTTTCGGGATTGATTTGGTTAAAAGAAAAGAGATCCCGAATGATATTGTGGCCGTGAATCGTTAGCTATACACGAGAATACAGCCAAACTTCGTCTCCGCCGTTGCGGCGACGGCCGAGCTTGCCGGCAGCTCTCAAAAAAAGATATCTGACTCGGTAGAGCGGCGAGGTTCGTGTGTCGACACGCGACCTTCCTTCGCGCGACACGGGAGGAACAGGCAACAGAGTCGGAGGAATCATAAATAATCACAAATGCCGCTTAACATTAACGCTGTATTTAACAATAAAAAGAAAAAAAAACAACAAAAGAAGCGGTGCGGGCTCCGAGTCGCGTAGTCGCGAGGCCGTTCGGCAGCCGGATCCGTAGTCGAGGATCCGTCTGCCTCGCGGGGTTCGGGCGGCCCGGGGTTCGCAAACTTCGGTTGTCGTATCCTAATTACGGAGTTGGGCGCCAGCCGAGTACATCCCGGCCTTAGTCATCACGTCGCGAACCGCGCATCTTCCGTCGCTCTCGGAGACCCGCACTCCCGAGTAATGATCGCGCGCAATACAATAATCGCGTAGTCGCTCGCCGTCCTGTGCGGTCGCGAACGCGGTGAAGCGGCAGCAGGCAGCGCGGGAAGGACGGCTATGCTCTCACGGGCACTCGAGGCTTAGCCCGCGGTCGCGATCTCGTACGGTTCGTCAAGGGCGGCGAAGGGCCCTTCCGGTTGCCGTCGGAAAGCGACGGCAACCATCCCGATCTTTAGGTACCCGGGTGCTGAACGATAGGCAGAGGACGGCTCACCAATCTCCCTCGCTGGGCTCGCTCCCGTTCTCGTCCTCGTTCGTTTGCTCGGTCGCTCGTTCGCTCGCTCGCTCGTTCTCTCGTTCGATCGTTCGCACCGGAATCGCGGGATTCGCCGAAGGGCTCACGCCGCTCGCTAACCGCACAGTGACGAATTTTCCGCGAGCGCGAGGCTCCCTCGGTTTGCGGTCTTAGCCGCCGATTGCCGCTAGGTTCTATTGGTCCTGCGGAAGTGTACGGCTCTAGCGCAGGCGCCTGACAGGGCCCGCGCGATACCGCCGAATTCTCTATCTCTTTGTCGACGGGCTCTTGTGCCCGACGGCATCCTTGACTTGCTTGGTCACACAGGTGGCTGCCGGAAGTTCTTGGTGCCCAGGGCGTCCCCCGGGATCTGGTCCTTAAAGTCCAGCCCTTCCTGGCGATCCGCGGCAAGTTAGTCGGGGCCCTCTTCGCTTAGGTTAGCGAGGGGTGGATCCTGCCCCGTTTGGCTCGTCGCTCGCTCCAGGCCCGCCGTCGCTCCATGTCGATAGAGGTACCCTGTCGCACTCGCCGTAAACCGAACACACAAATAAACAAGAAAATTACAAAACACGCGATCTCGCACACAAGGCGTGCGAGACCAAGTTCTTCGCCGCCGCCCTTCCCGCGGGAGAAGGGGGCGCGAGCACAGCTCTCCTCGTCTCCCAATTCGGTAACGGCGAAACCGCCACGTCACAATATAAATAAGAAACGTTGTAACAAAAATTTTAATTTTTGTTACAAGAGAAAATGAGATGGAAAATCTTGTTTATTTAGAATTGATACAAGTTCGGATATGTCTGTTGTAAATAAAAAAATTATTAATATTGAAAGAATTAAAGTTTTAATAAAAAGAAAACGTTTGATTTATCCTACAGGAGAATTAGTTCCAATTCGGTTTTAGGTAAACTACAACGATTGAATTAGGAAAATATATAGTAATAATACCTATATTTATCGCAGATATTATTAATGAATGTATTGTTACGTGACAGTTCCGCTCGCGACGGTTGAACGGGCTGGTCACGCACGTAGCAACAAATCCCGCGTACCTAACTGTAGCGAGATAAGTCAAGAACCAGAAGAGTTCCTTTACTCTGATTACGTACGTCGGGTGGTCCTTTTCAGACCAAAGAACTGAATCTCTTTATCGCGAGATGGGCCGCGAACATGAGGTGATATCGAGGGAAAGAGGAATGTAATTAGGGAAGATAATCAAACATAACGTGATTTCAAATGAGACATTAATTTATTCTAGCTTGTTACGCATTCTGTACAAAATTGGAGATCAGTTTTACAATGCGGATCGGCGGATTTATTACAAAGCGTATACTTTAAAATGACGTGTGCGAGAGAGTGCATATGTATAGATGTGTGCGCATTTTCGTATACAAAAATATGTGTGGGAATGAGTACGATAATTAGTCGCTCGGATATGTGGAGGGTGAGAACGGTGGGGAATAATATGGGGGAGAAGGTGGAGGAGAAGGTGGAGATGATGGGAAGGTGACTTTGTTAGGTGAAGGTGGCAGAAAGTGGTTGGGAAAAGGGGGTAAATCGTTCATATCGAGATACTGGGCCAAGGCGTTGCGTACCATTCTTCGAAGGGTTTCCCACAGAGGAGATGATACGCGGGACAATAACCTTAATACGTCGAGCGCGGTGTTCAAATCGCTACACTAATAGGATAGTCAGCGACCCATTAGAATGAGGGGAGCAACGTATAGATCTTAATGGACATGAATCACGAAATGACTCATCGGAATTATTACGATTAACTTATTAAACGCGGCAGTAATGACAAAGGAAAGAAGAAAAGAAAGAAAAAAAAGAAAAATTGTAAAACTCACTTTCGGTGACGGGTTTGTACTTAAACGTAGAAGGTGGGTAGCCGTTGGCTCCAGTTGATATGCGAGTGGTTTCCAGGTGAGACTCCGGGAGACGATTTTTTATCGGAACATTCCGATAAAATTTTTTATCGGAACATTCTAATATATTTAATCTTAATGTAGATTTTAAATCACTTTAAAAAAATTAATGAACTTCAAGAAATCTTTTTCTAAAATACTGTTACGTTCTGTACGGACGTTCATACACCAGTATGAACTTGGTTCGATGTAGTTTCATTGATTTAATCGGCGTAAATACGTAAAGCGTGAGGAAGATTCACACAAAGACTCGTGAAGAAAAACATAGAAAAATTGCGCGGAGTAAGAGAAAAATATAACTCGGACGTAAAGTGAGTGTCAGAAGTGGTGCCAGAAGTCCAAGAAGAAGCTTTGAATGCGAGTTGAAGTGCTCCAGGAAATAATAGTACGCGAAGAAATAAGTAGTAAATTCGCGGCGCGAGATCACGGTTTTTAAAGGTTGGAGGTGGTTTGGATAGGAAAATATGAATTTTTGGGGATACTAGTTGTTGGATTTGTTAAAGATAGTAGGTATAGGGTAAGATTGCAGTCAGTAATAGTTAAGGAGATAAAGTTAGGAAGATTTCTTTGGCTGAGGTTGTGAATGGAGGAAAATCGTGTGTTTTAAAGAGGTGGTAATTGGAGGAACTTCAAAGTAGTGATGGAATTTTTTGGTAGGGCAGTGGGGAATGATGTAAATCGGAAAAATAAGTCAGTAATGAGACAACGGATATTTTATGTTTGAGATTCGGCGACCTCCTTTGATTTTGTAGATAAAGTCTGGCGAAATGTGTTTTGAGGATTAGGAGGATTTCGGTTACGTATTTTCCAAGTTTATATCTAGGATTATCGTTGGAATTTTTATTGCAGAGGACGGAAAACCGTTTATGATTTTGAACTGTTTGTTGGATGCATTCCGGAGAAAGAAAAGATAAGGTGTATGAACTGGTGTATGAACGTCCGTACAGAACGTAACAGTATTTTAGAAAAAGATTTCTTGAAGTTCATTAATTTTTTTAAAGTGATTTAAAATCTACATTAAGATTAAATATATTAGATTGTTCCGATAAAAAATTTTCTTTTGCACGAATTAGTGGAAAATAAGATTTCAGATTTCCTTGTAGATTTATTTAAACGAGATGCGAAAGATTAAAATTCTAAACAAAAGAAATTTTTACTAAAATGTTAATTGAATTTCAATATATATTTTATATATATTGAAAACGAAGAACACTGGTCGTACCAAACGTCAGCGGAGAACAGCTGATGGCCGGAAACGTAAACACCGAGAGTACAGATACCGCGACGTCAACAAGATATTGATGAGAGAGAGAGAGAGAGAGAGAGAGGGGGGAGAGAGAGAGAGAGAGGGAGAGAGAGAGAGAGAGGGAGAGAGAGAAAGAGAGAGATGAAGGAAGTCAAGAAAAAGGCACTACAGAGAGACAGTGAAAGATTCGTATATTTTCACGGAGTAAGATTTTCATATCCAATTCCTCGGATAGACGATTTGATTGATAATTTATCAGAAAATGCTTGGTTTTCTACTTTAGATTTGAAAAGAGGATATTTACAGATTAAAATTCGTCTTGAAGATAGAGAAAAGACAGCATTTTCAATTGGAAAGCGTTTATGGCAATTTATTGTTATGCCATTTGGACTATGCAATGCTCCTGCTACTTTCCAGAGATTAATGGATCGGGTTTTACAGAATTTATTATATAAAATTTGTTTAGATTGTTAGATTTGTTATTATAAATTATTTCTAGAAATTTATTTAATAAAATGATTAACCCCTTGGCTGTGGAGGCAAAATAAACTAATCGTGCCATTTTTGTGTTGAAAAAAAATGTTGTCGAATTTTCTTTATGACATTATTATAAAAGTTTTTGGTATCGCTGAATTTGAATTTGACATCAAAATTTCAAAAATCAAAATGGCGGATCGAATATAGCAAATCTAAATTTTGAAAATAATTAGATTCTCATGAAAGTGGGTGTATTCAAACATTTTGTCCGAACAAAAAAAAACAAACATAAAAACAAAAAAAAATTAAAAATGATAAAAACAAAGAAAATATAAAAATGCAATAAAAAACCGCTACGTCTTCGTTTCGTGACCCCGGGTTCGGCAGAGAGCGGTATGTAAATATTTTTTCTACTTAAAAATTTTTTATTCCACTATTTGAAATTTTGAAATTTTAATATCAAATTCGAATTCAGCGATCCCAAAAACATATGGGTACCCACTTTCATAAAAATCCGATTATTTTCAAAATTTTACCCGCCATATTGGATCCACCATTTTATATTTCATAATTTTTATATCAAATTTGAATTCAGCGACATCAAAAACATATAGATACTCACTTGTATGCAAAGAACAATAGTTTTACTTTTTTTTTTCTTCGATGCGTGTATACATACACGTCATCCACACTGGTGACACGACTTTTTCATGCGCATATATACGTCATCCACAGTCAAGGGGTTAAACATTTAAGATCAGTGTTTCTTCGTTTTCGTTTTTCGGGTTTAAAATTAAATTCAAAAAAATTTTCTTTTCTTAGAAAATCGGTTAACTATCTGAAGTATGTGATTTTATCTGAAGAGATGACTATTGATTCCGAAAAGATTTCTGCTATCAGTAGCTGGCCAATTCCTAATACAAAGAAACAGTTAAGAAGTTTTTTAGGGTTTTGCTCATATTATCGAAAATTTGTTAAAGGATTATACTAATACTATTTAGGTTTTACTCATTTTGCAAAACCTCTAGATTAACTATGTATGTTAATCTAAATTAACAGAATATAAAGAAGGATTTCTTTAGTCTCCTCAAGGTCAATTGTCTTTTGAAAAGTTAAAAGAGGTTTTAATTTCTCCTTCAATTTTATCATTTCCAAAAAATAATGGTGAATTAATTTTAGATACTGATACTTCTGATCATGGGATTGGTGCAGTTCTCTCTTAAATGCAGAATGGAAAAGAAAATATTATTGCTTATTATAGTTAAATTTTTTGTAAGTCAGAAAGGAATTAATGTAACTCGACGGGAATTATTGACAACAGTAGATTCTTTAAAAAAATTTTCACCATTGTTCATATGGGAAAAAATTTATTATTCGCTCTGATCTTTTCAATAATTGAGGTCGTTTAAGAAGTTAAAAGATCAATTAGCTCGTTGGATGGAAATATTACAGCAAAATGATTTAAAATAATTCATAGAAGAGATAATTCTCATCAAAATGCTGATGGACTTTTTGGACATTCTTGTGAAAGAAATTATGCAATTATTGTTCAAAATTAAAAATAAAGAATGATGTTTATAAAGTTGAAACAATAAGACGTATTATTTTAGGAGGAAATGATTTGAAGAATTGGTATAAAGATCAATCGTCAGATCTTGTGGTCACTCTATTTTTATTAGGAAAAGAAGTGAGACAACGACCTTCTTGGCAGGAAGTTTTAGCAAAATATTCTTCTGCCAGAGTTCTTTGGAATCAATGGAATGCTCTAGTAGTTAATAGAGGAAAATAAAATTCCATGTATGGAATTTATGAAAAAAATGGAAGTCAGTATCATTAAGTAAACATGTATTTCCAGTTGTTGTCCCTCAAAATAGGATTGAAGTGATTCTAAGGAAGACTCGTGATTCGTCTTCAGGAGAACATTTTAATATAAATAAGACTTTGGCTAAGATTCGTAAAGGGTTTTATTGGTCTTCTTGTAAAAAGGATGTAGAAAATTGGTGTCAAACATGTAAGATTTATATAAGAAAAACGGGCCCTTCTAACAAGGGGGCAAATCTTCATTGCAAATTTATAATGTTGGAGAACCTTTTAATAGGGTTCAAATGGATATTCTTAGTCCTTTTCCCTTAGTTCCAGTGGAAATAAATATTTACTTGTAGTAGTAGATTGTTTTTCAAAATGGGTTAAGACAGTTCCTCTTAAAAATATTAGAGCAACACAGCATTCGGAGACTTTTATTAGTTCAGGTGATTTCTCGTCATGGTGTTTCTTTGGAAATATATACAGATCAAGGAAAGTGTTTTAAATTGAAACTATTTCAAGAACTTTCGTGTTTATTAGGATCTAAAAAAATAAGGACAACAGCTTTACATCCACAATCTGATAGTCAGGTTAAGCGTCAACAGAGAACAATTTTAAATTATTTAGCCAAATTTGTTCCAAATAATCAGAAAGATTGGGATCGTTGGATTACAGTGTCTTCTAGTTTATTGTTCTTCAAAATATGAAACTACAAAGTTCATTCCAGCTGAACTTTATTTTGCTCGTAATCTACGGATTCTATTGGATCTTCTTCGAGAAGTTTCTCCAGATAAACAAGAAATTTCTTTAGAGGAATCTTATATTTCATGCTTGAAAAATAGATTAGACTTGATTTATGAAATGATACTTTATAAAATGATAAAACGATACGCGTAATACTTTAGAGTCTAAATCTCAAAGAATAAAATCTTTTTATGGTAAAAAAGCTAGGCATGTTACTTTTTCATTAAGCGAAAAGTTTGGTTTTATAATCAGAGCCGTTTTAAAGAAAGGACTCCAAAACTACAAAGTTATTGAGAAAGTCCATATGTTTTAGTAAAAAAATTGAGTGATGTTGTCTTGTGGAATTAAAAAATCATCTATAAAAGATATAAAAGAAAAATAGTTCATGCAGATAGATTAATATTATTTAAAGAGAGAAAAATAATTAAATAACATCTGAATCTTGACTTCCAAATCTTGACATCCGAATCTGGTATTTATGATGACCTTAATAAAACTTTGTGTTAAGAAATACGTTATTTTAAGAAAGATAAGTTTTATCTTGTCATTTCTTTTAGAAAAAGAAGGAAGAAAGTCTAAGGGAAGTGTACGGATTTATTTTGAAATATGCCGTTGACATGGAGTGTAATGAAAAAAAGTCCACCTTCCTCATGGTTTTTGATATATAGTTTTTCCTATAAGGCTGACAGTTATGTCAGGGCGAATGCCAAGGTGAAGACTTAGGTTGTTCTCTTTGGAGAACGTTGAGTCTATATCCCACCCTTGCCTGAAGATGCAACCATCGGGGGAACAATGCCGAGACTGAAACGAAGACTGAAGTTTCTTCAGCGGATCGACATTTCTTCTACCATGTACCGGATTGATTGGGACCTTAGAAATGTTCGGTAAATTGTAACAGCAGTTTAAAATAGAGCAGGATGTCGCTAGGTACCATGACGTCAATTTCTGGATAAGATATGGAGCTATATGAAGAATGGTCCAGTTAGCCCTTTGATTGTCGGGATGACAATCAGAAGAAAAGGAAACCAGTGTCCTGCTTTCGCGGCAACCCGTAGAGTCCTATGACGTTTAGTTGTTAAGGACAACGAAATAACATAACATAAGATAAAATGTAAATAAGAGTGAAAAGAGAGTCGCGCACAGTTCTTCGGTCGAGACAAAGATGCTGCGAGAGACTTAGAGAAATAGAGCTTTGCAGGTGTAGAAGTATGAAACCGGAATTCCCCTATAGATGGTGCCAGCGTTCAGTTTAGTGACCGTAAGACCGCTACTGCCGCGCTATTATATTCTCCTAACAGCTGACGAATATTGTCAACAAACATAACCCCAACTTTCATTCTCTAGTATATTTTTGTATAACCTTAAACATGTCACGTTTCGAGCCTACTAACTATGATTTGCGGACAGCATTGATTTTCTGTTATCATTTAAAGAAAACTGCTGCAGAATCACATCGAATGCTTGTCGAAGCTTACGGTGAATATGCTCTTGGTAAATCTCAGTGTTTCGAGTGGTTTAAAAAATTCAAAAGTGGTGATTTTGACGTGAGGAACGAAGAACGTGGAAGACCACCGAAAAAATTTGAAGACAGCGAATTGCAAGCCTTATTGGATGAAGATGATAGACAAACTCAACAAGAACTCGCGGATCAATTGGATGTGTCGCAGAAAGCCATCTCCATTCGTTTAAAAGCTATGGGGAAAATTCAGAAAGTGGGAAAATGGGTTCCACATGAATTGACAGAAAGACAGCAAGAAAATCGACGAACCACCTGTGAAATGCTGCTCAACCGGTATAACCGAAAATCTTTTCTCCATCAAATCGTTACAGGAGATGAGAAATGGATATATTTTGAAAATCCCAAGCGTCGTAAATCATGGGTGAATCCGGCTGAACCATCGACATCCACTGCAAAACCGAATCGCTTTGGAAAGAAGACAATGCTGTGTGTTTGGTGGGATCAAAAGGGTGTCATCTACTATGAACTGCTGAAACCTGGTCAAACCGTCAATACTAATCGCTACCAACAACAAATGATCGATTTAAATCGAACATTGACTAAAAAACGACCAGAATATGCAAAAAGGCAACACAATGTCATTTTGCTCCATGATAATGCCCCATCACATACAGCAAAACGGGTCAAGGAAACGATCGAGTCGTTCAGTTGGGAATTACTACCGCATGCGGCTTATTCTCCAGACTTGGCTCCGTCCGATTATCACCTGTTCGCATCGCTAGGACACGCTCTCGCTAACCAACGCTTCGATTCGTATGAAAATGTGGAAAAATGGCTAGATAACTGGTTCGCTTCAAAAGATGAAAAGTTTTTTTGGCACGGCATTCATAAACTGCCAGAGAGGTGGGAAAAATGTGTTCAAAACAGTGGAAATTATTTTGAATAAAGTATTATTTATCACTTTCGAACAACAGACGTCTTATTTGTATAAAAAAATTCCGGTTTCATACTTTTACACCTGTATTTATCCTGCTGTATAAATCTGCTTCTCTTTTATAAAAACAAGTCTATTCATTTTCACTCAGCGTTCGGGACTGCGAAGGTTGCGGCACGCAGCAATATATTTAACATATAATGTTTACAATTTATGATGTGTGTTATTATATTACATTAATCATATAATTAATATAATATTAAAAAATCGATAGAAAACTTGCATACACACAAAAAATTAATGTGTTTTATTTATGGCATATATTCGTTACAAAGGTGGTGCTTATGGAAAAAAATGTATATATTTACCTTCAACTGTAATTATACACAAAATAAAATACACTTTATAATTAATCTTATATATCAATTTTGTGAAACTTATATTAATCTTATATATTAATTTTATGTAATTAATTTTGCATTTTGTTTATACAAGTAGAGAGAAAAGTGTATAAAATTCAATAAAGAGTATCGAACATGCTAAATTATCGTGATAATTAAATAGCTGAAAGAAATACCTGAAGGATGCGCGAAAAAGGAAACGACTATATTTGGAAACTAGGAAATTTCGGGGATAGTAATTCTCCGGTTCGTTGCAAACGACGAGCTTGAAGTAAGAAGTAAGAATATCTTGCAATCCAGGAGAAAAATCTAGAACTGGAGGTTTCTAAATATTCTGACTAAATCAAAGTAAATTACGTGATAGGAAAGTAATAATATATCTGATGACACATCTGACTTAAGGGAGGTTTCTACTTTGTTGGCCAGGAAAAATGTGTAATTTTTTTGAATTTATAGAAAAGGAACTATTAAAGATAAAATTCTAAAATTTGGAATACATTTAAATTTATCTTAATTAAACATAAAAAAATCGCTACGACAATTTAAGTAATAGACAAGCTGGGCTTGCCGGGTGGACGGAGTGTGCGGCGAAACGAGATGGTCAGCTGGTGGAAGTTTTTAGAGGCTGAAAAATGACTTGAAAAAAAAAACAAAAATTTTTTTATAATCTATAGAGGTTTTTACTTTATATAGACTAAAATAAAAAAATTACAAAAATTTTTGAGTGAATTGTAGTCATTCAAACAAAAAATGTGTTATTTTTACGAAAAATTGTTGCAGTTATTTATTCATAAACTAAAAGTTTTCAATATTTTCTCTTTATTCTAGTCTACTTTAGAGAGTCAGTATTTCCGAACATTTTAAGACTAAAATCATATCGATCGCATGATTTGGGACTTGTACAGAACTTCCACCAACTTCAAAAACGTCGTTTCGAGAAAAACGCGTTTAAAGTTTAAGTTGTACTTACAGCTAGTCGGCGATCCCAGGACCGTATAGTACTCCCTCTTCCTCTTCATATAACTCGTTTTTTGTTGCAATCTCTAATCGACGGGCATATCGGGCTTCTTTTGAAGCTTGTAGAGCACGTTTGTCAGCGTTTCTTATCCGTTTATTGTCTCATCTGGTAGCCATTATTGACACGTTCATCCCAATCTTAATTCCCGAGGCTTCCATTATTCGAAGCACAGAATTAAAATTTTCATTGAAAATGCATGCTGCCAAAAATGATGCAATTTTAATAGTTTTTCTTGTGCAGAATATGTGTTTCGGTGCAAAACTCCAAATCAAAGAGTTGAGACACTCGTTGTTGTTTTGAGTGTAGCCACCTAAACATCGTTTACCAGGTGTAGAAGTATGAAACCGGAATTTTTTTATACAAATAAGACGTCTGTTGTTCGAAAGTGATAAATAATACTTTATTCAAAATAATTTCCACTGTTTTGAACATATTTTTCCCACCTCTCTGGCAGTATATGAATGCCGTGCCAAAAAAACTTTTCATCTTTTGAAGCGAACCAGTTATCTAGCCATTTTTCCACATTTTCATACGAATCGAAGCGTTGGTTAGCGAGAGCGTGTCCTAGCGATGCGAACAGGTGATAATCGGACGGAGCCAAGTCTGGAGAATAAGCCGCATGCGGTAGTAATTCCCAACTGAACGACTCGATCGTTTCCTTGACCCGTTTTGCTGTATGTGATGGGGCATTATCATGGAGCAAAATGACATTGTGTTGCCTTTTTGCATATTCTGGTCGTTTTTTAGTCAATGTTCGATTTAAATCGATCATTTGTTGTTGGTAGCGATTAGTATTGACGGTTTGACCAGGTTTCAGCAGTTCATAGTTCATAGTTCATAGTTCATAGTTCTTCGTTCCTCACGTCAAAATCACCACTTTTGAATTTTTTAAACCACTCGAAACACTGAGATTTACCAAGAGCATATTCACCGTAAGCTTCGACAAGCATTCGATGTGATTCTGCAGCAGTTTTCTTTAAATGATAACAGAAAATCAATGCTGTCCGCAAATCATAGTTAGTAGGCTCGAAACGTGACATGTTTAAGGTTATACAAAAATATACTAGAGAATGAAAGTTGGGGTTATGTTTGTTGACAATATTCGTCAGCTGTTAGGAGAATATAATAGCGCGGCAGTAGCGGTCTTACGGTCACTAAACTGAACGCTGGCACCATTTATAGGGGAATTCCGGTTTCATACTTCTACACCTGGTATAGATCATCCGACGATAAATCCTCATAAATAGATCGAATGACTTCTTGGACCTGTGACGTAAGTGGAGCTGGATGTTTATATTCTGACAAAACGTTATTAGCTTCGGCTTGTTTCCATTTACACCATGATGATT
>NW_022639702.1:150462-151969 GCF_010583005.1 Odontomachus brunneus
GATAACAGAAAATCAATGCTGTCCGCAAATCATAGTTAGTAGGCTCGAAACGTGACATGTTTAAGGTTATACAAAAATATACTAGAGAATGAAAGTTGGGGTTATGTTTGTTGACAATATTCGTCAGCTGTTAGGAGAATATAATAGCGCGGCAGTAGCGGTCTTACGGTCACTAAACTGAACGCTGGCACCATTTATAGGGGAATTCCGGTTTCATACTTCTACACCTGGTATAGATCATCCGACGATAAATCCTCATAAATAGATCGAATGACTTCTTGGACCTGTGACGTAAGTGGAGCTGGATGTTTATATTCTGACAAAACGTTATTAGCTTCGGCTTGTTTCCACTTACACCATGATGATTTACCGGGCGGACACTTATCGTGTTGTGGATTTTCATCCGTCGAGCATTTGTAATAAAAAGTAGTCCATATTGCATCTTTTATAGCATCGACAGAATCAGAATTACGGACTATTGCCAAACCGTAGTATGTGGATAAGTCATTTATTAAGACATCGATTAATTTTACAGGACCCTTACCACCAAATCCTTTATTGTTTTTCTTAGCGGCTCTCAGTCGAAAACCCATGTTTTTTTACATGTCCAACACATAGCAATATAACAAAAGAATAATAGAGCAGTTGCAAAGACCCAAAAAAAGACGACACGCATATAAGCCGCAGCGCTCCGCCACAGCGCTCCGCAAGGCTACCCTGACTTTTCAACAGACTGTAACTCGATCAGTTTTTCGAATTTTGGCTTGAAATTTTTACCACATATTTTTGAAAGTACAATCTTTAAGAATATGTAAAAAGAAATCAATTTTTTTGGCCCAACAATGTAGAAACCCCCTTAATATTATTACAATATTATTGTCTTTCTATCTAGCATGTGAGTGATTGATTTTACAGGATGCATTCCATGCGAGGACGTGTAGTCTACAGAACGTAACACATCCAATAACTTTCTTAGGGACTATACACACAAAACATTCTTAATAAAGACGTTACATTGTTATTATTTCGCTTAAAAGAAAAAAAATAGTGTATACATTTTCGATTGATATATCATAACTGTATTTCTTTTTTGTTCAAGTTAACATTTCAAAAAGTTCTAAAGTATAGTGCCATATTTGTAGCAAAACTGCTATAATTATTTATTCTCGGTGCAAACAATCATTTTGCAGTATACATTTTTTTCCATGAACACAATCTTTGTAAACAATACATGCCATAGAAAAAACATTTATTTTCTGTGCGTATGCAAGTTCTTTATCGATTTTTTAAATATTATAATAATTATATGATTAATATAATATAAGTTATTAGGTGCTAAACTTAGTTCCTGCGGCTCACAGTTAGATGACGTTAGTTGTAGGTGTAATTTATTTTGACATCTGAAACTGGCTGCATTTTAGAGGTTAGACATTTGTCAATAAAATTCAGTGCGAAGAGATTCATTTAAGCGAGCAGTGCTATTTTTTCTTTTGATTAAATATGGAAC
>NW_022639702.1:154335-160865 GCF_010583005.1 Odontomachus brunneus
TCGTCCTATAAAGGTTAAACATCTCTATTTCTCTGCTCGCCAGGCAGAAAAAGAAGAGTTTTTTGTGGCGCATAGTGACTGGCGATGAAAAATGGATATACTTCGATAATCCTAAACGAAGAAAATCATGGGTAGACCCTGGCCAACCATCGACATCCACACCAAAGAGAAATATTCATGGCCACAAAGCAATGCTTTGCATTTGGTGGGATATGCACGGCGTCGTTTATTATGAGCTACTCAGACCGAACGAAAGTATCACGGGGGATCGATATCAATCACAATTAAACCGTCTGAATGAAGCATTGTTGGAAAAAAGGCCAGCAGTAGCCAGCAATCGACGTAAAGTCATGCTTTTGCACGACAACGCTCGACCACACGTTGCCAAAGCCGTCAAAGAAACACTGATGCAGCTCGAGTGGGAAGTTCTCCCGCACCCAGCATATTCACCAGACTTAGCTCCTTCGGACTATTACTTGTTCCGGTCGATGCAGCACGGCTTGGTGGATACACACTTCAGAAATTACGAGGATGTGCAAAAATGGATCGACGAATGGATTGCATCAAAAGACCAATCGTTCTATCGTCGCGGAATCTACGCGTTGCCCAAAAGATGGGAAAAATGTATAGCTAGCGAGAGAAAATACTTCGATTAATGTATTTTTTGCTTTTGATGTCGAAATAAATGAGTTTTTTGAACAAAAAAACCGCAGGAACTAAGTTTACCACCTAATATATAAAGCCTTTATTGCGCTCTTATGTGATTACAAATCATTTTACATTTAAATATTTTAACCTACCCGCACACATACACACACTTTGCTTCCCTTATCATTCTTATTTTATATATAACTTATGTCTACTTATATATATTCTCACTTACATCTATCTTAAAATTCTTTTACATCTGTCTTATCACTACTTAAACTAACTTACATCTAACTAACTTACTTCCTATTGGGAGTGTGCATTAATTTTAAAGGATCTTCAAGTGATGGCGTAACTAGTACTATATCGCATCAAACCATATTGTTGCTACTTTCATGTCAAAGCACCATCATGTGGATTTAGTTTTCAGTATGTGTCATTTTGCCGAAGTGTAAACAACATCGTTTTTTTGAAACGCATTGAATATGTCGAATTTTGTGCCAACAAAATGCAATTTGCGGGAAGCTTTGCTTTTTTGCTTCCATTTGAAGAAAAGTGCTGCTGAAAATCAACGAATGCTGTTGGAAGCTTATGGTGATTATACTCCATCGATTTCAACATGTGAGTACTGGTTTCGACGCTATAAAAAAGATGATTTTGACACGGAAGACAAGATGTCCAGGTCAGCCGAAAAAGTTTGAAGATGAGAAAGTGGAAGCTTTACTCGATCAAGACTCGAATCAAACGCAAGAAGAACTTGCAGAATCATTAAATGTTGATTGATCAACAATGTTCAGACGTTTGAAGGCCATTGGAATGATTCAAAAGCATGGAAATTAGGTGCCATACGAGTTGAAGCCGAGGAACATTGGAAGGCGCAAAATGATCTGTGAATTGTTGCCTCAAAGACGAAGAAGAAAAAGAAATTTTTGGCATCGTATCATGACGGGTGATGAAAAACGGATACGCTACGATATTTCGAAGCGCAAAAAATCATAGTGTCAAATCAGGCCAAGCGAACCATCAACATCGACGGCAAAGCCGAATATTCATGACGCCAAGCTCATGTTCCGTATTTGGTGGGATCAGCTGGGTGTAGTGTATTATGAGCTGCTCTAACCCAGCGAAACCATCACTGAGGAACGCTACCAACAACAATTGATGCAATTAAGCCGAGCATTGAAGCAAGAACGGCCAGATTACGCGAAAAGACACGACAAAGTGATTTTCCAGCACGACAATGCTCAGCTACATGTTGCGAAACTGGTCAAGGAAACGTTAGAAGCGCTTAACTGGTCCTATCACGTCGTATTCTTCAGATATTGCTCCTTCTAATTACTACCTATTTCGATCGATGACTCATGGCCTGTCTGAGTAACGTTTCCATTCTTATGAGGGTACCAAAAAATGGGGCCGTTCGTGGATAGCCTCAAAAGATGTGTCGTTTTTTCGACGTGGAATCCACCTGTTATCAGATAGATGGGAAAAAGTAGTGGCTAGCGATAGACAATATTTTGAATGATCAATTTGTAACCATTTTTTCACAATAGAGCCGTATTTTTACCAAAAAATCCCTTAAAATTAATGCACTCTCAATACTTTATACTACACCCTCTTACGCTATCTTTTGACATTCCTTCCCCTCTCTCTCCCCCTCCTTCCTTCTCTCCTCCCTCCCCCTCTCATCCTCTCTCTATAATCGTTCTTATTCCTTCCTCCTTTTCTTCCATCCATTCCTACAAACCCTCTATTTTCCTTTCCAAATCTTTATTCATAGATATCCCTAATATCCTTCATCTTTTCTTCCAATTTTTATCACATTTTTTTATCATTCTCTCCTCCTCCTCTTCCTCCTCCTTCTCCCTTTCGATCTCCTTCGTTATTCCCATCATCATTTCTCTCCTTACCCTTTTCTTTTTCATTTTTTTTTTCTTTAGCTACCTTATCTTTCAATCATATTCCTTTTCCCTTTCAACTTCTGTCATCTCTTCTCATTCACTCATGTGTCCATCAAAACCACTATATTTCCCATTCTCTAATTCTCTTCCAGAAGTATTTATCTTTATTTTTATCCCCGCCACATTACAAAATGCCACTTTCCATATCTTTCTCTCTTTCCCCTCTCCCCCTTCATTTCCTTATTTTAAGGGGGGAAATCCAATTAGAACTTTCAAAAAATCGAATTTTTTTTTTTTGCATAAAATGTTTATTTAACATTGTAAGAATATGTTCCCAACGTTTTAAATCGAAATTCGCAGCCGTTCGGAAGTTATGGCCTCCGAGCGCAACAAATCTCTTGAGCAGCGTCGAGGCTCTAATAGCACGCAGCAGGTATACTCACCCGGAGCGGGGATTTTACCTTTCAGGGCTGCGATCCAAAACGTATAGAGATGTAATTATAGTTTTACTGTAGGTTTTGGAACGCACCCCTGGTAGATGGCTTTTATTTCTATTGTTACGTTTAGTCGAAACCGTTGGGTCCGTTGGCGCTGGCATCGAGCAGAACCGGTTTTCAGTTTAGCTCCGAAGTTCGGCCTGTACAAAACGACAGTGCAAATTCGAAATGTCCTATCCGAAAGGCACACACGCCGAACCAAAACAATCGAAACCACGCAAAAGAAAGTTCCATGGTAATCAGTTTTCAAATAAAAAGAGTGAAGATGAAGGATGTGAAAGTACGAGTGCAAGAAAACTCTCCAATGCTAGTGCTGAAGATATTCACTGGAATCCATTGCATGGCTATCGTTTGATTGAAATATTCACCGTTTTTACAGCCTTGACAGAGCTCCTTGTTTGTCGTGTTTGTAAACAGAATGTAAAGTTTGAAGAAGCTGGGAATCGAGGCCTCGGTTTCAAGATAGTTTTACTTTGTCGCTGTGGTCAGAGAAACATCAATTCAGGACCACTAATCAACACTGGATACGAAGTGAATCGTCGGATGGTGTTTGTTATGCGACTCTTAGGTGTTGGCAGAGAGGGTATTAATTTATTCTGCAACCTCATGGACATTTGTAAAGGAATGAATGAGAGCACGTATAATAATATCATCACGTATATTCACTCCTGTACAAAATCTGTTTTTGAAAGTCTCTGCAAGAAAGCTATCGAAGAAGAAAAAAAATTCAATGAAGAACATGAGAGGTCTATTTTAGATTTGAAAGTCTCTGGAGATGGCTCGTGGAAAAAACGTGGATTCAAATCGCTGTACGGAGTTGTAACGGTCATAGGCTACTATTCGGGCAAAGTCATCGATTTAGTTATCAAAAGTAGCTATTGCCATGCATGCACATTTTGGAAAAAAAAGGTGAACACTCCAGAATACGAAGAGTGGTATATAAATCACGAGGAAGAGTGTACAAAAAATCACGAGGGCTCAGCCGGAAAAATGGAGGTCGATGCGATTACAGAAATCTTTTTAAGATCAGAGGAAAAGTACGGCGTTAAATATGGTAATTATATTGGAGACGGAGACTCCAAAACTTTCAAGGCCATTCTAGATAAGAATCCTTACGGTGATGAATTTCAAGTTGCAAAAAGCGAATGCATTGGCCACGTAGAGAAAAGAATGGGCACTCGGCTCCGAAATATAAAAAAAACACAAAAACTCGGTGGTAAGGGCAAACTAACGGATGCTTTAATTAAAAAGCTCACAACGTACTATGGTCTGGCAATTAGAAGAAATGCGAATAGTATTGAGGGAATGAAAAAAAGTATTATAGCCACTTATTACCATTTGATCTCTACGGATGAGAAGCCACAGCACGAATACTGCCCGCCCGGCGAAGACAGCTGGTGTAAGTGGCAGAAAGAAAAAGCTATTGAAGCAAATTTGGATTCTTTTGAGCACCCTCCTCCACTCGATCCAACAGTCGCAAAACACATTCTTCCAATTTATGAAGATTTATCTAAGGAAGAATTACTTCAGAGATGCTTGGGCAGTCATACGCAGAATTCAAATGAAAGTTTCAATTCTACGATTTGGCGTTTAGCTCCAAAACATCTTAATTCTGGGCTGAAAATAGTTGAAATTGCATCCTACATCGCTGCTGGAGTCTTCAATGAAGGATATTCTTCCATTCTACAAATTATGATGGAGTTACAAATAATTATTGGGAGCCAGACCAAGCACTATGCTGAGAACGTCGACGGGCGCCGGGTATCTCGACAGGAGCGGCGCAACTCTTTCAACTCTAAAGAAGCTCGAAAGGCCAGAAGAGAGCAGTTATTGGAGCAGAACGAGTTCTTCGAGGAAGCAGAAGGATTGTTCTATGGCGCCGGGATTGCTGACTAAGAGGTAAATTATAGATATCTTGTATCTTTTACTTGTCAAAACTTTAAACACGTTTTTCTCAAAACTGTACTTTTTTGCACTGCTGGAACTCTCATTTAAAAACTATTCAACCGATCGCGCTGAACTTTCGCACACAACTTCATGACATCAGTACAATGTCGGTGAACCTAAATGTTTGTGAAAATTATAATAAAAAATCACTTATTTATTGCAAAAATTGTGCAGAGAAAACGTCAAAAAATGGAAATTTATTTTCATAAGCGTTTCATATTCAAAATTTTTGACTTTTTTCAATTTTTTTAGGTTCAATTACGAATTATGGGTATAAATAATAAGAATTTTTTCGCTGCCTGTTATAGGATCAATATCACGGACGCCATTTGTCCAGCAGCTGAGCAACTCGCACGCGTACCTGCCAAATGGGATGCTTCATATGTCCGCCATTTTTAAATATTTTTGGAAAAAAAAATACGTATGGACAGTCCAAAACATATATAAATAAATGTTTAAGTTTGAAAAATATAGAAAAATTCTTTCTCCTACAAAAAAATTCTTGAAAATAGCTTATTTTTCCTCGTTCTAATTGGATTTCCCCCCTTAAATCTGTAACGAGGTTGCCTCCTGATAGTGTCGGGATCGGCTCATTGGTGCGCTAAGTTCGGGCTATTAGTGCAGGAGGTGGTGTGAGAAAAAGTACGTGTGTACGTATGAAAGTAAGACAGCTGGTTTCTCTTAATCGAATTTATTCACAATTGTGCTTTATTTACACCATGTACAAGTGCTTTCTCGACATCGAATCGTGACACACTGTCGTCGTCTGGCTGATCGCGGGGCGATGGCTAAACAACATATGTTGCCATCGTCGGTGATATGACTTGTAGCGGAACAATTGTCAAGCGGTTTCAACATGTTTTCCCATAGGAATCGATGAGATGAAATCTCTCAGGATATGCTCCTGTACCGGTCTCTCCGGAGGTGATTGACTCGATACTGGGAGCCTCGCACGCTCATCTTAAACTCTATGGTTACGCGAGATTTTACTGCGAGTGGCTTGGAACGCGATGTGCCTCGTGTAGCGACAACTTGGTGAATTAGGACTCTTCGGGGCACTTCGTGGTATGCAACTTGGAGATCGGGTCTGACTGAAAGAAATACTCGTAGTCGTGATAAAGACTGGTTTTATTTTTGTTCCCGGCAGAGACGTTACAAGTAATAATCATTCTGAAAAATCGGCATTAAGGGGGGAAATCCAATTAGAACGAGGAAAAATAAGCTATTTTCAAGAATTTTTTTGTAGGAGAAAGAATTTTTCTATATTTTTCAAACTTAAACATTTATTTATATATGTTTTGGACTGTCCATACGTATTTTTTTTTCCAAAAATATTTAAAAATGGCGGACATATGAAGCATCCCATTTGGCAGGTACGCGTGCGAGTTGCTCAGCTGCTGGACAAATGGCGTCCGTGATATTGATCCTATAACAGGCAGCGAAAAAATTCTTATTATTTATACCCATAATTCGTAATTGAACCTAAAAAAATTGAAAAAAGTCAAAAATTTTGAATATGAAACGCTTATGAAAATAAATT
>NW_022639702.1:166389-168917 GCF_010583005.1 Odontomachus brunneus
GGACATTTCGAATTTGCACTGTCGTTTTGTACAGGCCGAACTTCGGAGCTAAACTGAAAACCGGTTCTGCTCGATGCCAGCGCCAACGGACCCAACGGTTTCGACTAAACGTAACAATAGAAATAAAAGCCATCTACCAGGGGTGCGTTCCAAAACCTACAGTAAAACTATAATTACATCTCTATACGTTTTGGATCGCAGCCCTGAAAGGTAAAATCCCCGCTCCGGGTGAGTATACCTGCTGCGTGCTATTAGAGCCTCGACGCTGCTCAAGAGATTTGTTGCGCTCGGAGGCCATAACTTCCGAACGGCTGCGAATTTCGATTTAAAACGTTGGGAACATATTCTTACAATGTTAAATAAACATTTTATGCAAAAAAAAAAAATTCGATTTTTTGAAAGTTCTAATTGGATTTCCCCCCTTAAACATAGTGGTTCCAATTGCATTAAAAATACACTGCGGTTCTATGGAAAAAGAATTGCTTACGCAGAACTAACGTTGCTCTAAATTAAATTGTCCTGTCAAATACATACGAGATCGAAAACAGAAACGCTACAACACGAAAATAATCGTCCGACGTTTTATTCTAGTAACAAGGACGCCAAGCCTCGTTACAAACCTCGAGATAGATCTCTTATTTTTTTATGCTCTACAACAAACTCAAAGCACATCAAAATCGGTGAGAGATAGTTTCGCCAGGTCCATTATATGACATTTCTTCACAGTAATTAAGAATACTGGACTTGTACTATTTAATTTTGCTGAAATTTCCGGTACTGTTTTCCTTCAATTTCTTTTACTGGTGATTTCCTCTGCTTTGGTCGTGATTCTCGGCCATCTAAATCGTTTTCTGAAGTCATATGTCCCAGAAGTTCTGAACCGCCTAATGGTATCATGAACTGTAAACTTCGATAACTTTAACTGGACAACTATAGCTCACACAGATTTCCCTTCAAATTATTATATAATGTAGACATTGCATTTCGTAACTAAATACTTAGCCCCTTAGCTCTATCCATTTTCACTGACTTTTCAAAAATAAACACTGTTGACTTTCGTCAACAATTTTTTGCGCAATAATGAATAATTTTCTCTAATTTTCTAATTTTCTCCAAATATTAGACTTTTATATAATTTTCTGAAACGAAAAGTACTACAAACAATTAATTAAAGTTCCAGAACCGTATCCTAATCTAACATGGTATAGAAAGTTTAAGGTATGCATCCAATAGCTTCTTTTTCTTCATGCTCTTGAGTAAAATCACGAATTCTCAACAGGTGCTACTTCTTTTTATTGGTAACAATTTAAAAATAAAAATAAAATAAAATTATGAGTCACAAAAAACACTTGGAGTACCCGTGTCGCAATAAGTTGCTTTGAAATTTACAAATTGATATACAAAATATTATTTGGAAAATATATTTAAATTACTTATATATCCAGGCACGCCAAGTATTTTTTGTGTGACACTTAATTTTATTTTATTTTAATTTTTATATGGTTACCAATAAAAAGAAATCAATAGTTACCACAGTTTGGTGTGAATATACATAAAGCTATTATATACGCAATGATGTTTTCGTTTGATCTAATTATCTTTTAACATCCCTTTTGTAGAAAATATTGGGAGTACAAATTAGTTCGGTCCGTTTTTAAAAGATTGCTCTGGCTGTTATGAATGTTTCATAGTGACGGCTGATTTCGGTGGTTTCAGAGAGGTTAGACATCTGTCAATAATATTCAGTTTATATCGCTTTGAGTTTCATACAAGACCCCTGTTTTTTACTGTGTTGAATATGTCAAATTTTGTGTTAACTAAGCAGCATTTGCGGGAGGTTTTAGTTTTCTGCTTTAATTGGAAGAAAAGTGCAGCTGAAGCGCATCGAATGCTTGTAGAAGTTTATGGTGACAATGCTCCAACTGATAAATCATGTAAGGAATGGTTTCGACGTTTGAAGAATGATGATTTCAGCGTTGAAGACAAGTCTCGCTCTGGACAAAAAAATTCGAAGACAAAGAATTGGAGGCTATAACATGGCGATTCCATTACGGGCCATCGGTATAGGCTACAATTGATTCGTTTGAGCCGTGCATTACGAGAAAAACGGCCGGAATACGAGCAAAGACATGACAAAGTTATTCTTCTGCATGATAACGCTCGGCCTCATGTCGCAAAAGTCGTAAAAAATTATTTGGAAACGCTCAAGTGGGATATTTTACCGCACCCGCCGTATTCGCCGGACATTGCTCCTTCTGATTACTGGTTGTTCCCACGGATGCAGCACGATTTGGTAGGTCACCGGTTCACTTCTTCTTTCGCAGAAATCGAAAATTGGCTCCTAATTTGGATCGCCTCAAAAGACGAGACATTTTTTTGAGATGGAATTCGAAAATTGCCTGAGAGGTGGGAAAAAGTAGTAGCCAGCGATGGACAATACTTTGATTAATCTGTTCATTCATTTTGTTCTGAAATAAATGCATTTTTGACCACAAAAAAACGGACCGAACTAATTTGTACTCCCAATA
>NW_022639702.1:168927-175659 GCF_010583005.1 Odontomachus brunneus
CCAGCGATGGACAATACTTTGATTAATCTGTTCATTCATTTTGTTCTGAAATAAATGCATTTTTGACCACAAAAAAACGGACCGAACTAATATGTACTCCCAATAGAAATTTAAATAATATTATGTTTTAACGTCTTTGGATTTGTTTTCTGAAAGTATGTATGTGAAATATTTCATATATGAACATATTTGCTTTTATATAATTATATCCATATAGGAAAACACGTGAATTATTTTCACTTGGCCTAACTATCTGATGTCATGTTTTTTGTAAAAAAATAGAAGTTTAAATAACAAGATTTCTTATTATAACATTTTTTAATGTGTTATTTTACAAATAAAATATTTTTTATAGAAACATTAATTTTTGTATAATTCCACTCGTGCAGGCAAGCGCGTGAACTTGGCGTCTTTTTTCCCCCTTTTTTTTTAAAGTAGGCTTTTTTTTTAAAGTAGGCTTGTTTAAATATCACATCTTTTTCCATAAATGATTGAATATCTATTAAACACACACAAATTTGACATAAGTTTCATAAATAATTATAATTTTACAAGACTTACGTATCAATTTAACAAGAGATGTTACTGTATTTTTTCTATAGACGTTTGGCTTATCCGTACGATGCGAGCGCTCAGTTGCTTCGAAACGTCGAGTGAGGGCGAGAATATCATTCTCTTCTTCTCTCTTTCACTCGCTATTTTGAGAGACGGCGCGTCAGCGAGTGAGAGCAAGAAGGAGAAGATGATATTCTCCCTCTTACTTGCGTGACTCTTGTTTTGTTTTGTACGAGATATGCGTCTCTTGACACCAACATGTGTACACGACCTAACGATGTGGTCCATGCCTCGCTGACTGCGCCGCTGAGTGGCGCCTTTGACGGAGAAAGGCTGAGATGGACATTAGTTAAGCGTTTTATAATCGTAAAATTTTGCCATTTCGGATTTTCCACTAAAATATCTCCTCTCAAGAACTATAAAAGACAAATATAAAAATAACTTTATTAAGCTAGTCGACCCCAAGAAATCGATAGAGCCTATGCAGAAATTCGTACAATTAGCTCTTATAGCCGAATGAAAAATCTTGCCTGCGCTGAACTAGTTATGTGCGGCCGGTCTCACGCCATTCCTCGCTTCGCGCATTCACTTGGCGCGAGACGCGGTAGCGTCTCTTGATGGTTACCGTTACGAAAAAGTACGTTAAAATGCATAAAAATATTTTAATAAAATAAATAAAAGTGAAATTTTCTGTAATTCTGTAATATTCTCTTAAAGAGTATGGCCACAGTAGCGGGCCTAAAAATATCAATAAATTTAACAATTCTTTTAGTATAAAAAAATAATTTAATATAAAATCAAATTGAAGCATTGTTTACGATATATTTTAAAGTACTTAAAAAATTCTTTTTGTGTATTTTTCGATCCGAAGTGGCGACGCTACCGCTGACGGGAATACGTTTTTTTTTTTTTGGAAGTTTTGGCGCCGGGCCTGAATCTAGCGTCTACATATTTTGACCTAGGACAAAAAAATTTATTCTTTTTAATCTACATTAAAATGCCTAGAGAATTAGGTAGAGTCTTTTGATATTAGAAATATTGATTTTTTCAAAAATGGCAAGCATTTAAATTCACAGTTGCATTTTTTGCTAAAAAATTTTGTAAAAAAACTGTTCAAAAAATAAGAAGTTTTTTACATATAGAAAAATCCCTACGTACTTCTCTGCGGAAAATATCTAACAACAAGTTGCTACTAAAATTTGAAGTAATTCGAACAAAAATTATTGAAGTTACATGAAGTTATATGCCAATTTGAAAAACATTGTTTTGAGAGAAACGCGTTTAAAGTTTTAAGTGCTGTTTTTTGACCTTAAACTTAAAAATTGTGACTTTAAACATTTTTTACCATTACTCCGCAATGCCAGCACCATAGAGCTATCCTTTCGTGACAAGATTTCCTGACATTTGTGACATTTTCTTCCTGTTTTTATTTTCTAGAGAATCTTGAGCTTGAACGCACCTCCTTCGCCGCGTCCGACAGCGAGCGCTTGGCTTGCGCTACGCGCAATTCATCGACTTCGACGCAAAAATTATAACAATTAGGGCTTATTGTGATGCCCAAAACTTTCATAACTTCTATGATGTTGTTCAGGGCACCATTAGAGACGCACACAGCAAAATCGATAGCTATATCCAAAATCTTTTTGCCGCTGAAACTGCTTTTCAGTGGCAGGCTTCATACAATTGAATTAAAATTTTCGTTGCTGTGCTTGCGGGTGTAACTCCCTGAAACAACTAAGCAGTTCATTTTTATTTATTTTGCGTTTCGATATGTTTGGTATTCGCTCTAACTTCGTTAAAAGTTTTTTTCGTTATAAATCGAATCGTAACTTATTTTTATGAAGATAAAGTACTGTTTAAACAAAAAAATCGTATTTTCGAAAATTCTACCGTAACCATACCTCTTATGTGAAACAATATTTTTGGCAAAAAAGAAGGTGGTCGGGAACTTTCCGCCGACAGTGTATATCCAAAATTTACTATACGCAACATACATATACATACAAACACACATTCATTGTACTTATTTGTTCATCTCTGTTAATTATTATAAATCTCTTTTTACAGGAAAGAGAGAGGAGAAGAATAAATAAAGCCGGTGGTTTAGTAACATTTAATGGCGTATGGAGGGTGGCTGGTATATTAGCTACTTCACGTGCTCTTGGAGATTATCCTTTAAAGGATAAAAAATTAGTGATAGCTGATCCAGATATCCTAACGTTTGATTTGAATGATCACAAACCTATGTTTATAATATTAGCATCCGATGGCTTATGGGATACATTTTCTAACGAAGAGGCTGTAGCTTTCATTAAAGAACATATAAATGAGCCACATTTTGGCGCAAAAAGTATTACATTACAAAGTTTTCTCAGGTAAGCATACTTTTACATTATAATACACACACGCATATACTATACAGCAATATAAGGGAATACGTATTTGACTTGTATTCCAATTTCTCAACAACACCAAATACAGTTATGCGATCCTAGACCACGTATGTATTATAACATAGGACAACAATATTGTAACGATGTTCAAAATCCATTATGAAGAGAATTATATCATATAATTTTCTTCAAATACTAGCACCGTATTTCCCACCGTACACCAAATATGTCAATCAGCCGTGCAAAGTTTGGGACTGTTAAACATCGGCAATAATTGTCGAACATTTACATGTAACTGCACGCTGAGCACGTTAAAAATATCGTGGATCGGGCTAAACAACACAGGTCTGCAAGGTTCGGTTGATTAAGAGTGAAGAGTCATTTACAACGTATTTTTTTACGCTGAATCCAAATCCGATCTCAGAATTTTCTCATCACGTCAGAATTTTGAGATATTTAAATGTATCAAAAATGGCATTTTTAGCAAAGTTCGTTCACTTATTCAAAACAAATTAAAAGAAAGGGCGTTTTAGAGCCAAAACACTGGTTTATGAGTGCTATTATATAAAATAAAAATCTAATTACACAATTAAAAGTATAATTAACAGGTCGAAACGTATAAATTTGGAAAAGTTAATTATACTTTTAATTGTATAATTGAATTTTTATTTTGTATGAAAGCACTCATAAACCAGTACTTTGGCTCCAAAACGCCCTTTATTTTAATTTGATTATATCTAAGAACCAATAATAATTTATATTAATATCGTTTACTTATTGTAGCGATCCAGAATTTTTTTTCAAAAATTTGATAACAGCGTCGAAAAATATGAGTCTTTACATATAAAATGCAATTTAGAGCGCTCCGATATGATTTTTTTCGCCAATATATTGCAAATTGAATTTTAAACTTTTCACAGCCAATGGTACATACGTTGTAAATAAAAAATGGCGAATTAAAATACAAAAGAGCGACACTAGCTAATTAAGACGAGATCGGGAATTTTTCGTCCAGTCAAGGTAAGATTAGAAGCTTAGCTGGCTAATAAAAACGAGATCGGAAATGTTAGTGATTTGTGGGACAACGTATGTACCATTCATGAAAGGGTTGAAATTCAATTTGCAATATATTGGCGAAAAAAATATTAGAGCGTTCCAAATTACATTTTGTAGATAAAAGTCCATACTTTTTGATGCTGTCATCAGAAATTTTTTTGAGAAAAAAATTTCAGATCGCTATAATAAATGATAAAAATTTGATCAAGAACACTATTTTTGACACTTTTAACCTCAAATATCTCAAAATCATGACACACAAACACATACCAGGTGTAGAAGTATGAAACCGGAATTCCCCTATAAATGGTGCCAGCGTTCAGTTTAGTGACCGTAAGACCGCTACTGCCGCGCTATTATATTCTCCTAACAGCTGACGAATATTGTCAACAAACATAACCCCAACTTTCATTCTCTAGTATATTTTTGTATAACCTTAAACATGTCACGTTTCGAGCCTACTAACTATGATTTGCGGACAGCATTGATTTTCTGTTATCATTTAAAGAAAACTGCTGCAGAATCACATCGAATGCTTGTCGAAGCTTACGGTGAATATGCTCTTGGTAAATCTCAGTGTTTCGAGTGGTTTAAAAAATTCAAAAGTGGTGATTTTGACGTGAGGAACGAAGAACTATGAACTATGAACTATGAACTATGAACTGCTGAAACCTGGTCAAACCGTCAATACTAATCGCTACCAACAACAAATGATCGATTTAAATCGAACATTGACTAAAAAACGACCAGAATATGCAAAAAGGCAACACAATGTCATTTTGCTCCATGATAATGCCCCATCACATACAGCAAAACGGGTCAAGGAAACGATCGAGTCGTTCAGTTGGGAATTACTACCGCATGCGGCTTATTCTCCAGACTTGGCTCCGTCCGATTATCACCTGTTCGCATCGCTAGGACACGCTCTCGCTAACCAACGCTTCGATTCGTATGAAAATGTGGAAAAATGGCTAGATAACTGGTTCGCTTCAAAAGATGAAAAGTTTTTTTGGCACGGCATTCATAAACTGCCAGAGAGGTGGGAAAAATGTGTTCAAAACAGTGGAAATTATTTTGAATAAAGTATTATTTATCACTTTCGAACAACAGACGTCTTATTTGTATAAAAAAATTCCGGTTTCATACTTCTACACCAGGTACACACACACAAAAATGATAGAGCAATTTTACAAACGTATTTGAATTTAGTGCCAAAAATTATGTAGGGAAACACTGTCAGATTTCAAACAACACTCAATATTCCTAATTTTACAGGCTGTAATCGATACTACTATCGTAATTGAGTAGTGAAAAATATTAATGGTGTATCTACGCTCTCTAAAGTAACTATAACTTAAATCAAGCATATATTTAGGCATTTATGAGCTTAACGTAGGTACTGGAGCGAATATTTAAATCAAATGTTGAAGATAATAACGTTTGACAGTGTTAATGCACGCGTCGGATAGATTTTCCAATTTTTAAAATGTACACAATTAATCAAAATTTCACATTAAACCTTGAATTCCAATTTTTAACATTAATATAATTAATTGATAATATAATTAACAATCTTTACAAAAGAAAAAAAATGCCGAGTACGTATTAAAGCCAAAACTACAAAACGAAAAGTACATATTAACTTAATCAAAGTAAAGAATGTTTTAAGTTAATCATAATAAAAAAAAAGAAATAAGATCAATATAATAAACTAAGTACGTATATAACCCAGATAGCACGATGAATTCTTTAAGTGTTCCTAAAGTTTTCTCCTTTCCTGAATTGTACTTCCTTAAGAATTCGTGGAAGAATACTATAAGAATGATTTAGGAAGTTACATGCACCATGATTGGAGTTCCTCAGAACTTCTTAGAGTATTAATAAATTTTATTATTAATAAATTTTATTATTATTTTATTATTTTTAATTGTATCCACACGAAAGATCAGAAAACCTTGGCCGAGGGTGCAGCTCTTGTGTGTATCTGTAGATGTCCACTTTTAATGCCATATGAGATGAAAAACATCAGACTCGGCTGGGATCAAACTCGGGTCTTCCACTTGCCAGACAACCGCTCTTTCCACTGAGCTATTTAAGACTTCATGTTTGTAACATCTATATACCTAGTGAAAAATGATTCGTTGATTGACGTCAAAATGATATCAAATTGACGTCGGTTTGACGATTTCAACGTCTATTTATTTGATGTCATTTTGACGTCAAAATGACATCAAATTGACGTCGGTTTGACGATTTCAACGTCTATTTATTTGATGTCATTTTGACGTCAATCAACGAATCATTTTTCGCTGGATACTATATTGTTATAACTGTTATAACTGTTATACTGTTATATATACTGTTCTAACTGAGCTTCAAATGTATGTAAAGTAAAGCGCACTTTCAAATATATAATTCAAAATCCAAAAATAAATGGCTTTCAAATAATGCGATTGAGTTTGTTAGAACTATATATGAATTTTAGAAACATGAATACAAACTTAAGGATAAAATATACTTGGCATAAACATATTTATTATTGATACAGGTGAAAATTTTATATATCAAAAGTTATTTTAACACCAATTCCCTCTCTTTGCCCTATTATATAAAACTATATAATTAATTCCACAAAATATAAATAGCTGCGAATAACAATAAATTAAACAATTTATATGTAAATATGTAAATTAATTATTATACACTCACTGGCATGTACTGAATATAG
>NW_022639702.1:175669-176101 GCF_010583005.1 Odontomachus brunneus
ATTAATTCCACAAAATATAAATAACTGCGAATAACAATAAATTAAACAATTTATATGTAAATATGTAAATTAATTATTATACATTCACTGGCATATAGGCGCAAAAAGTAATTGCTATAAGCAAAACTTTTGTAAGGGCTAAGGCAGATGAACGAGACATAAGCATCATAGTCGTAGACGTAAAATAAAGCAGAGGAAAACGTAAACGTAAATCATGAAAGGCTATTAGCCTTACGCTTACGTTTTTCTCTGCCTTACTTTACGTCTACGATTACGACGCTTACGTCACGTTCTCTGCCTTAGGCCTAATTTCTCATGAATTCTCAAAGTGTTCTAGGAATTAAGTTGCGAAGTATTCGCTATAATGAAGTCCTAAGAAATATTTCAAGACGAACTTACTGTGGTTAATTCTTCAAGAATTCTTCGGGTATT
>NW_022639702.1:176111-182472 GCF_010583005.1 Odontomachus brunneus
GTTCTAGGAATTAAGTTGCGAAGTATTCGCTATAATGAAGTCCTAAGAAATATTTCAAGACGAACTTACTGTGGTTAATTCTTCAAGAATTCTTCGGATATTTATTTTTCTAATTCTATATCTATTCTTTAAAATGAATTCTCTAGAAACTTCTGTTCATCTCTATGCTATCTGGGAAGTACTTATTACACGTACGTATTACGTACGTAAGTACTTATTACACAAATAATCAGGGTTGGGAAGTAACGCGTTACTTCTAACGACGTTACTATTTCGTTACTTTTTTTTGGTAACGATTTGGTAACGCCGTTACATTTTTCTATCAGTAACGAAAAAGTAACGGCGTTACATTTTCTTTAGTAACGAGTAACGAAATTCATCGTTACTTATATCATTACTTTTTACTATGATGGCTTCTGTACACAGAACGCGGCAACGCTTGCCACGTGATGAAAGTTTGTATATGATAAACAATTAATGTGCTGCTTTCCGTAAAGCCCATTCTACAATAAGCAATAAATCTTAAATCATAATAAAATTGACCAATCATAGTCGATTATTAGAAAAATAATCCACTGTAATTGGTCGATTTTATTGCGACTTAAAATTTATTGCTTATTGTAGAAAGCCTTTAAAGCGTGATCTACAATGAGAACTTAAGCCATAAAATTTAAGCTTTAATCTCTAAGCCGTAAGAAATTATTTTTCTTATAATTGACTGTGATTGGTCAACTTCTTACGGCTTAGGATTTAAAGCTTAAATTTTATGGCTTAAGTTCTCATTGTAGACCACACTTAAGGGGCGTCGCACACGAATTGACATAACAGTAACGTAAGACGTACCGTAAGAACTGACCAATCACTTTGAGTATCGTCGAACCGTAAGGTCGCCATTTTTGTGAATACTCGATTGTAATTGATCCATTTTTACGATACGTCTTACGTTACTGTTATGTCAATTTGTGTGCGGCGCCCCTAAAGCCCATTCTACATTAGTCGCAATCGCAAGATCGCAAGGAAATTGTACCAGTCATAATTGATTATTCTTCGATCGCAAGAAGAACAATCGACTATGATTAGTCAATTATCAATTTCTTTGCGACCTTGCGACTTGAGACTAATGTAGAATGGGTTTTATGTCGTTATGCAATAATGTGTGCTTCCCGCTTAAATATCTTATATTTTGTCTTTATATATATATATAATTAATGTACTGTCTCTTCTACTATTCGTATGCCGATTTTAACTTTTTTTTTACAAAAGTAACGAAAAGTAACAATTTTTTTATCGTTACTTTTCAAATAATGGTAACGTGTTACTTTTTAGAATCAGTAACAAGTAACGGTAACGAGTTACTTTTAGAAAGTAACGTTCCCAACCCTGCAAATAATTATGTGATAAGTATCAATAATATTAATAATTGAACGCTAAAATATCCAAATATCAAATTGAGAAAAACTTCACATCGAGGATCAAAAACTCGGCGTGCTCCAATTAATAAATTCATAAATAAACGTATAAATATATTCATACAGAAAAGTCATTCCTATATACGGCAACACACAGTCTTGAATTCATAAAACATTAATATAGATTTCCCCATAGTGAATATATTTGTATATATATATTTTATTTTAGTAATGTACCTAAAATTATTAGTAGCATTATAAATATTTATATTGAAAAATAATGTATTAATTGGGGCACGCCGAATTTTTGATTCTCGATGTTAAGTTTTTCTCAAATTAATACTTGGATATTTTAGCGTTTAATTATTAATATTATTATTATATTATTGATACTTATCACATAATTTATGTATACTTACATATACGTACTTGGTTTATTATATTGATTTTAATTCTTTTTTTATTATAATTAATTTAAAACATCTACACTTTGATTAAGTTAACATTTTCGTTTTATACTTTTTGTTTTAATTCGGCGTTTTTTTTTCTTTTGTAAAGACTGTTTCTTACGATTTCATTGCTTTTTGTATAGATTATTTAGATACAAATCTTATTACATTACTTTTTTAGCATAGAAAATGTATGCATCTTTGGAGTTTCGTAGTCAATTGCGTTTTTTTTTATTGTGGAATTACTAATTAAAATTCATTTTGTGTACTTACTACGCACAGCGTTTGTATAATGACTATTAATTACACTTTCACTATTGTGGAAAATTACACCAACAATTTTATATGCTATACGTATCTTTGACGTAGATATACCTTTAATTTTTAAATTTGTGATTTTAAACGTTTTGTTATTATTAGCAGTTTTAAATAATTATAATTTTAAAATAAAGATATTTTTTGTTATTATTATCTCGTTTTTCTCTGTACCGTTTATATATATATTATCGAAAATCGACACACACACACACACACACATACACACACACATATATATATATATATATATATATATATATATATATATATATATATACTATACTAAGTTTTCTCCGCAATATAAGTACGCACTTTTTTACTATTTTTCTAACTTGTAAAATTGTATCCTATTAATTCTTATAAAGTATATAGTTTTTTAAACTTTTCTGGCAATTGATGTAATAGAACATGGTTTGACTGGATCTCTAAATTTGTAACACATTTTACTATAAAATTTTCTTCGTGTAGTAATATATCTTTTCCTCTAATGTGAACTCGCAGACTGCGTTCCAATATTCGCTGCCAGTATTGAAACTCTATACATATACACGACACAAACTATAGATCCTCAGTACTGGCAGTAAATATCGAAACGCAGTAGTAATCATTGAATTTTATTGAATTTATCGATGAAATTATTCTATTTTATTTGTGAGTTTACGCTAAGCAAAAAGATACATGATCGATTTAATGTTTATTGCGCACAAAATATGCATCCATTCTGATTGATGCAGTCTATATGAAAATTTTAATAATATTTCATCTACGAAAATATTTTCTGTCTCGTCAATTAATTTCAAATTCAGATAACACGTTTGCAATGCGAATCGCGAACATCACAAGCGCAGATTGATATAAAACTATAAGAAAATGTATATGAAATTATAAATACAGCTTGATATTTACATATAATAATCGATCATAAATCTTTCCCTCTAACGTAAATTCGTGAATTGATGGCAATCATTATAGATATATACTGCTTATTGCAGCCTATATATATTACAAACGCAATCTAACGGACAAATACGCATCGCTTGTGTGCGTGCGTATACGTGATCTGAAGCTGGATCGCTTGGCGATGCAAACGCGGCTTGATGGACAAACTCATTCGCTTGTGTGCGTGCGTACGTGTGAATCTGAATCTGAAAAATCTGAGAATCTGCGCGAAAATAAAAGGAGCAATTTTTAGCGACCAAAATTTTGAGATCTCCACCAAGAAATCTCTACCCAGATTGCCTGCACCAATCTTAATCAAACTTGATGCAAATTACGTGCGCGCTAAACATTATATAAAGGAACTTTCATCAAATTTTCGATTATAGTTTTTGTGCTTGAGATATTTGACTCCGAATATTAATCCACTTAGAAATTCCAGATAAGCTTACCCGGTCGCGTTGTTTTGTTCGATACGTACTCGGCGTCGCACCGCGACCGCGGCGCTTGATTAATAATATAGTAATTAATATATAATTAATATATATTATATATACAATATATAATTAATATATAATTTAAGAGAAGAATTTACGCTGGTACAGTATTACTTTTTATTATCGATTAATTCATTTCTAATGTTGAAGTATTTTTATTTGATATATCTCAAAATTCTGAAAAAAAAGAAAGTTTTATACGCCACACAATGGAGACAAATGGAAATTTACTGTTCAAAAGTCGCTAGAGACCACAATTTTATAGCAATCGAAATGATTTTTTTTTTTAATTAAACGTTAATCAATGTAGAAAAAAACTGTTGAGCTTGATTTTTTTTTTTAATTCTTCTAAATGTTGCAATATTAGTAAGAATTAATAATTAATATATATAACACAATTAATATAACTATGTATACAGGGTATTTCGTAACGTCCGCCCACGAAGCACATAACGTTATTCATTATAAAAAATTAAATCGAAAAGCCTTGAATCATTATTGTCTTTGATGTTTAACGAAGCTTATTTTTTAATTCTAGCAAATCCGCGCCATTTAGAAATATACACGTCTGTGAGCCGTGCCTGATAGTGTGCATAAATGGTTCCGCCGCTACATTCACGAATACTACAAGATAACGCTATGTACTTTGTGGGCGGAGGTTAAGAAACACCCTGTATATGCACAGGATCCCGCATAAGACGTCCAAGAACAAAAATATAAGTAAAATAAGTAAAAGGGAAAAAAATATAGCAGAAGTCATTTTTTAAACAACCACGTAAAATTTCAAGTCCTTAAATAAAATAAATGGACTAATCAGAGCCAGATCTAAGATATAATGTAGTCAACATCTCTGGGCCTATGAGAAAGACACGCAAGCAATCAGCCATTTCTTTCGCCAGCTGCAGCGAGCCATATGTCCCGCCTGCCGCATTACGCGCTCTGATTAGCCCATATTAGCCCATATTATTTAATAACTCGAAATTTTACTGGTTGTTCGAGAAATAACCTTTATCGTACTTTCTCATAATTATCTGTTCTACTTATGTCATTTTCTTTGACATGTTATGCAGGACATCTTGTATATACAGGGTGTTTTATTTTAATTATTGCATTAAATTTTCTTTTGAACAGTGCACTTTAAAGAAAACTGTTTCAGACAAAAGTTGTATAGTTTGGAGGGGGACATAATGCGGTGTCATTAATTTGACTCTGGATAGTCAGGAGGTTACACAAAGACCATCTTTAATTTTTTAAATGAAAACATTTAAGCATTTGTTATTACATATTCTTCTAGCTTATTTTGACAGCTTTTCAAAACATTATAATAACGTATTTTTTCATTAAATACTTTTCGAATTATAATACTTCAAAGTTACATTACCGCCGCTATTAGTATTACCCAAAGTGTATCATGTGGAGGTTGCTCGGTCGGATTTACACCTTTTTTATGTTTTGTGTGTATCATAACAAAGATAAGGACTCCCCAAAAAATTGTTGAAGCATCACGATTCGTTTCATATATTTGTACACTCTTTCATACTATACAGGGTCATCGAAAAGTATCGGACCCCCCTAATATCTTCAGTTAGAATGCATTTTGGAGAAAATGTCCAATAGCAAAGTTGTATGGTTTCAAGCGGGAAGTAAGATGATGACCTTGACTTTGACCTTGACCATGTCCTTCAAGGTCATTTCAAGGTCAACCTTATTTTTTTTAATAGAACTCCCTACATTTTATTGTATATTCTTATAGCTTATGTCGAGAGCTTTCCAAAACGCTAGAATAAAACATTTTTTCATTAAGTACTTTTTGAATTATAAAGGTTTGAAGTTGACAATTTTTTGACATAAAATGTAAAATATCTTGTAAAATATTATTTAGTTTTCAGTAATCATAATCTTAATACTTTTGTGCGCGGAATAATGAGACCAATTAATTTGTTTAAAGAAAATACATTAATCAAAAAGTATTGGATCCCTCTAATATTTTCAGTAAGAATGCATTTTGGAAAAATGTCCAATAGCAAAGTTGTACGGCTTCAAGCGGTGATGCTAGTAGGCTACGGCGGAATACTGCCCGAAAGTGATCGCACGAAGCTGCTCGAATGCGTGATGTCTGAAGGCGTCAGCGTGAATCTGCCCGAAAGCGTTGGCGGGGCCGATCTTTATTCTCTCACTCTCGCAGACACCAATGTACGAGCTCTTGAGCAAACAATACGGATCACTGATTTTAATCTTTGATGCAGTGCTGTCTTCTTCTTAGCGAGCAGCAGTCACCTCGTGGACGAAAACAAACAGCCCCAAAAATTTTTTCTGTAACAAAAGAAGCCATTGCGCTTCAATTGATTGTCCCAAACATTTTCATTTTGTTTCCAATATCCCAGAAATTTTTCGTAAATATTATTAATTGATCTTTAGATTTTCAGTTGCTCAACGAGCTTTTTGCTAGTGCTGGTTGAAATAAACAAATCGATAGTTGGACCAACACTTAATAATTAGTATTTTTCTCAACTTAATTACCCACACACCACTCTTGCCTTAACTGGCCGAACCCACACGCCACTCTTGCCTTAACTGGCCGGACCCACACGCCACTTTTGCCTTAACTGGCCGGAATCACACGCCACTTAACAAATTGTTAACTTCAAACCTTTATAACTCAAAAAGTATTTAATGAAAAAATGTTTTATTCTAGCGTTTTGGAAAGCTCTCGAGATAAGCTATAAGAATATGCAATAAAATGTAGAGGGTT
>NW_022639702.1:182482-193581 GCF_010583005.1 Odontomachus brunneus
TTATAACTCAAAAAGTATTTAATGAAAAAATGTTTTATTCTAGCGTTTTGGAAAGCTCTCGAGATAAGCTATAAGAATATGCAATAAAATGTAAGGAGTTCCATTTAAAAAAATAAGGTTGACTTTGAAATGATCTTGAAAGACATGGCCAAGGTCAAAGTCAAGGTCATCATCTTACTCTCCGCTTGAAACCATACAACTTTGCTATTGGACATTTTCTCCAAAATGCATTCTAACTGAGGATATTAGGGGGGTCCGATACTTTTCGATGACCCTGTATAGTATTCTTCTTGTTCTTAAAATATTGCCTTCCTAATCGTTGTCCCACATCTAGAAGAAACATTTCCTAACATTCTCATTTTTTTATATTTCTTTTATTTTAATTGTTGTATACTTTTCTTTCACACAATTTATTCCGTGCAGCCATAGCCGGCGACACGGTATCTAGACAACGTGGGACAACGTTTAGGAACGTGATAATTTGAGAAAAAGAAGAACACCATATAGTACGAAAGAGTGTACAAACATGAAAAGAATCATGATGCTTCAACTATTTTTCTTTTGTGTCCTTATCTCTGTTATGACACACACATACACACACACACACACACACAACATAAAAGAGGTGTAAATCCAACCGAGCAACCTCCACGTGGTATAGCTTGGGTAACACTAATACCGGCGGTACTATAACTTTGAAGTCTTATAACTCGAAAAGTATTTAATGAAAAAATACGTTATTATAGTATTCTCGAAATAAGCTACAAGAATATGCGATAACAAATGCAAATTTACATTTGAGAAATTAAATGTGACCTTCGCGTGATCTCCGAGTGACTATCCAGAGTCAAACCAATGGCACTACCTTATGTCCCACTCCAAGTTATACAATTTTTGTCTGAAACAATTTTCTCTAAAGTGCACTGTTCAAAAGAAAATTTAGTGCGCGAATTAAAATAAAACACTTTGTATATGAGGTATTTTTTATGAAACGGACCACCTACCCTGCTTAAAATTTCTATGGACTGATTAAGTTTTTTTATACCTGAAATTGTATTAGGACTTTGAATAAGTTCTTGCTGGTTTTTCGTGAAAATTAATGCTTTATTTAAAAAAAGTCGTAAAAAACATGTCACTGAAAGTATTGTCTATCGCTAGCCACTACTTTTTCCCATCTTTCTGGCAGCTTTTGAATTCCACGTCGGAAAAGCGACACGTCTTTTGAGGCTATCCAAGAGTCGACCCATTTTTTGGTATCTTCATAAGAATGGGAGTGCTGCACAGCCAGGCCATTCGATCGGAACAAGTGATAATCGGAAGGGGCAATATCTAATGAATACGGCAGGTGGGGTAGGACTTCCCATTTAAACGTTTC
This sequence comes from Odontomachus brunneus, assembly GCF_010583005.1. Taxonomy (NCBI): domain Eukaryota; kingdom Metazoa; phylum Arthropoda; class Insecta; order Hymenoptera; family Formicidae; genus Odontomachus; species Odontomachus brunneus. The sequence goes on from NW_022639702.1 coordinate 183,858, forward strand.
CAAATAGGTTTTCACCGGTTGTGCAACATGTGACCGAGCATTGTCATGTTTCAAAATCACTTTATCGTGTCTCTGCTCATATAGTGACCGCTTTTCCTTCAATGCTCGGCTCAAACGCATCAATTGTAGTCGATAGCGATCTCTCGTGATGGTTTCGTTCGGTTTGAGTAGCTCATAATAAACTACATTCAGCTGATCCCACCAAATGCAGAGCAGAAGCTTCGAACCATGGATATTCGACTTTGCCGACGATGTTCATACATGGCCGGGCTTACTCCACTATCTTTTACGCTTAGGGTTATCGTAGTATCCACTTTTCATCGCCAATCTTGATACGATGCAAAAAACCTTTCCTTTTTTGCCGTTGAAGCAGCTGTTCACACGCCGTTCGACGTCTCTCGGCTTCAACTCGTACGGTACCCAATGTCCTTGCTTTTGAATTATTCCTAATACTTACAAATGTTTCGAAACTGTTATGTGATCAACTCCTAATGATTCTGCATGTTCAGCTAGCGTCTGACATGAGTCTTTATGAAGTAATGCCTCCAATTCTTCGTCTTCAAACTTTTTTGGTGCACCAGAGCGTTCTTTATCTTCAACATTAAAATCATTATTTTTGCAGCGTCTAAACCAACCTTTGCATGTTGTTTCCGATAGAGCATGGTCGCCGTAAGTCTCAACAAGAATTCTGTGTGCTTCAGCTGCAGATTTTTTTTTTTAATAAAGTAGTGCAGTAAAATTCCTCGCAAATACACCGAAATTCAAGCTTGCTTAAAGTACTTCCTTTACCATCTTAAACTATACGCACGCAATTCTGGTAACGTCATCTATTGGAAAACAGTGAGAACATATTCAAGGTCCTGATATATATATATATATATATATATATATATATATATATATTAGGTGGTAAACTTAGTTCCTGCGGTTTTTTTGTTTAAAAAACTCATTTATTTCGACATCAAAAGCAAAAAATACATTAATCGAAGTATTTTCTCTCGCTAGCTATACATTTTTCCCATCTTTCGGGCAACGCGTAGATTCCGCGACGATAGAACGATTGGTCTTTTGATGCAATCCATTCGTCGATCCATTTTCGCACATCCTCGTAATTTCTGAAGTGTGTATCCACCAAGCCGTGCTGCATCGACCGGAACAAGTAATAGTCCGAAGGAGCTAAGTCTGGTGAATACGCTGGGTGCGGGAGAACTTCCCACTCGAGCTGCATCAGTGTTTCTTTGACGGCTTTGGCAACGTGTGGTCGAGCGTTGTCGTGCAAAAGCATGACTTTACGTCGATTGCTGGCTACTGCTGGCCTTTTTTCCAACAATGCTTCATTCAGACGGTTTAATTGTGATTGATATCGATCCCCCGTGATACTTTCGTTCGGTCTGAGTAGCTCATAATAAACGACGCCGTGCATATCCCACCAAATGCAAAGCATTGCTTTGTGGCCATGAATATTTCTCTTTGGTGTGGATGTCGATGGTTGGCCAGGGTCTACCCATGATTTTCTTCGTTTAGGATTATCGAAGTATATCCATTTTTCATCGCCAGTCACTATGCGCCACAAAAAACTCTTCTTTTTCTGCCTGGCGAGCAGAGAAATAGAGATGTTTAAGCGATTCGCAATGGCATTTGCGGTTAATTCGTGTGGTACCCATTTTCCCTCCTTTTGAATTTTTCCCATTGCATGTAGACGTTTGGAAACAGCCATCGGAGTAACATTTAATGCTGCAGATAATTCTTGGATCGTTTGAGTAGAGTTTTCGTCCAATAATGCCTGCAAATCGGTGTCTTCAAACTTTTTCGGTTGGCCTGAGCGTTCTTTATCATTGACATCAAAATCACCACTCTTAAATCGCTGAAACCATACTTGGCATGTTCTTTCCGATGGAGCATAATTGCCATAAGCTTCGAAAAGCAATTTATGAGCTGCAGCTGCAGTTTTTTTCAAGTCAAAGTAATGAAGCAGCACATGTCGAAAAAACAACTTATCACGTTCCATATTTAATCAAAAGAAAAAATAGCACTGCTCGCTTAAATGAATCTCTTCGCACTGAATTTTATTGACAAATGTCTAACCTCTAAAATGCAGCCAGTTTCAGATGTCAAAATAAATTACACCTACAACTAACGTCATCTAACTGTGAGCCGCAGGAATTAAGTTTACCACCTAATATTTGACCAATAACAGGGCTGAGATTTCGTGCGCTCTGGCACGCCGAAATGACAAGTAATAAAGATTCTCCTATGCATGTCACTCTTTTTACGATATTACGATCTTTGTATAAATTTATAATAACATTGTCATAATATGTTTTGCCGTTTCTTTACGCATTGCATTAGTATATTTTTTATACAAATAATAGTTGTAAGACATCTTAATTACGATTCAAGTAAAAATGATATGTTTCAACTTAATCTTTTTTTTTTTTTTTGATAAGGCAGGGGAAATGGGGTGTATATCAGTTGGACACGGGGCAATTGGACACAGTCCAATCACAAGTTCCAAGCTGTTCCAAGGGACCCTACAAATGTCTCTAATCACACGGTGCTGTGATTGGCTGTGTCCAAATGCACCGTCCATGTCCGTGTCCAAGTGCACCGCTCCCGGGGAAATGCATTACGCACACGTAATGTTGACGACCCCCCGGGAGATAGTGTGGGACTCTCCCCCTCTGCGGTCGAAATCACAGTCGGGGAGGGCCTACCTACTAAAACCCTTGCCGGATCCCTTTCTCAACGGCCATAACGGGGGCGCCCCGGGTAGCCTCTCGCATCCTGGGGCGCCCTCGGCCACCAGAGGCTTACGCCTTCCGTTCCCGGGCCGGAGGGTGGGCGCCGCTGATACCAACGGCACCCACCTCCGCTGCCTATATTTCAACTTAATCTGTCAAAGTGTCGATCAATTATTATGAAAGTGTCCATTATTCTATGCGGCGTCTGGCGAATAAAATATAATACAATAGTAAGTTTGACATTTACTTATTTATATTTTTCGGATATTGCTACAATAAAAAAAATATATTTTAAATATAAATAAAAATATAAATATAAATAAGCATTAATTATAAATGTAATATTTATAAGCAAGAAGTTTTTTATTGAAATAAAATTTATAAAATTTTTTAAGTAATTAATAAAATAATTGAACATTTAACACATTTTACATTTTTAACATAAAAAAAACTTTGTTTTGTGTAATAAGTACTTACATATATGTACTTGATTTATTATATTAATTTTATTTTTTTTTTATTATAATTAATTTATTGAATAACTTCTATTCCGTTCAGGTAACTAATATTTATGTCCTGTGTCGTTAATCTTGCTTTAAAAAGTCCGTATTGATTTTAAATTGTGAGAACATTTTTAAACTATTACGTAAAATAAACATATCTAAGGTTTCATTTGTAAAATAGAAAAATAATCAGCAAAACATAAACCACATTTTCTTAAAATAACTATTTTAATTAATTATTATTAAAAATTTAAATGCGAATTCAAAATTAAAAAAGTAAAACATCTGTTTTTAGTAACGTTACAATATCTTTGAAATTATGTTAATATGTTTTAGTAGAATCACGTTTTGTAGGGTTAATAGCACCTTTATTTTGAAGTGATTTTTCCACAAGTCTTTTGATTTTAATTAGTATACAGCGTGAGTTCAATTGGTATAAAACATAAAAACTACTGCCTCTTCAGATAAATATCACAGATGATATATAATTAATATAATGAATAAATAAATAATAACTTTTTATACTAGGTGCGCAACTAAGTTTCTAGGTTTCACACATGGATGGCGCTAACGACACATGTAGTCGACATACATGTCTAAAGTTGTGTTTCTTTTATAGCTTGGACATCTATCAACAATAGCCAGTCATAATACCAACACATATCGCAACGCAAAAATATTTTTTCTAACAATAAAGATGTCGAGTTTAATACCAAATAAATAGCATTTGCAGGAAGCTTTGCTTTTCTGCTTTAACTTGAAAAAAATGTAGCTAAAGCACGTCGTTTGCTTGAGGAGGCCTACGGCGGATATGTACCATCGAAAACTACTTATGAAGATTGGTTTAAACACTTCATAAGTGGCGATTTCGACACTAGTGACAAGGAGCGCTCCGGAAGACCAAAAATAATTGAGGACGCTGATCTGCAAGTGTTATTGGATGATGATGATATGGAAACATAAGATCAACTTGCGGAGGCATTAAACATGACTCGCCAAGGTATTTACAAACGTTTACATGCCATGGAAAAAATTCAAAAGGGAGGAAAATGGGTGCCGCATGAATTGACTGAGAGACAGATGGAAAATCGAAGAGCCACTTCCGAAATTTTGCTATTGCGGCATGAAAGAAAGAGTTTCCTGCATCGAATTGTTACTTGCGATGAGAAGTGGATATATTTCGAGAATCTCAAACGCAAAAAATCGTGCCTTTCACCTGGCGAAGCATCAACATCGACGGCATGGTCAAATCGCTTCGGAAAGAAGACAATTCTCTGCGTTTGGTGGGCGCAGAAAGAAATCGTGTACTATGAGCTGCTGAAACCGGACGGAACTGTCAATGGGAATTGCTACCGACAACTGATCAATTTGAACCATACATTGCTCAAAAAACGGCCAGAATGGGACACGAACAAGTAATATTGCAGCACGACAACGCTCCGTGCCATCGCACTTCCATCGTCCAGGACACCATCAAAACGCTGAAATGGGATCTGCTACCGCACCCGCCGTATTCACCAGACCTGGCCCCTTCCGATTATCACTTGTTCCAGTCGATGGCGCATGGCTTGCCTGGGCTACACTTGGCCAATTTCGAAGAAGTGCAAAATTGGTTGGATGAATGGTTTCGGTCCAAAGACGCATCGTTTTACCGTCGCGGTATTCATGTATTGCCAGAGATATGGCAAAAATGTGTAGCTAGTGAGGGACGATACTTTGAATAAACCATTTTTTGTATTTCTTTTGAAATTTTCCATTTTTCATTGATCAAAAAAACCCGGAAACTTAGTTGCGCACCTAGTAGCAGTTTTTAAAATATGTCGATATTTTTGTATAAAATTTTAATATTTTTATAAAATTTAAAAATTGAAGTGGAGCTTTGTGCGGTAATGGACAATTAAACCATGCCTTCACATAAAATCGGATGGTGAAAATACAAATATCACGCAGTAATTTTTTTCGGTAGAAGAAATTGTGTGCTCATTACAAAATAAAAAAATTTTTAAATAGTGAATTGCTCGACTCGTCACTCGAGCTTGATGCATTGCAACAGAAAGATAAATTTTAAAGTTTCTTTTTAAATCACTATATGACAACCGAACTCCACGTGTCGTTCATTCAAAGAATCGCTTGGTATTTCGCTCGTCGGACTCCGGGTTCGGTAATTGATTGACACAAGCAATTAAAAAGGAATAACAAAAGTTTATTAGTTGTCCTCGCCAGAATTATCGTATTCTGTTCTGTACCAAGGACTACTATAAACTACTTTTGTTATTTCTTTTTGTTAATTGCTTGTGTCAATCAATTACCGAACCCAGATTCCAACGAGCGAAATCCTAGGCGATTCCTTCAACGACCGACACGCGGAGTTCGGTTATTACAAATATAACAGCTAGTTTGAGTAATTCATTATAATTATATCTAAAATGCTTATTTTACAATATACATTGTATAAAATTGTGAATTGCATCTTTTATATCTTCCGAAGTAGTGCAACAGCCACTATTTTTCATACCTGAATTATAATTAGTATTACTAATATTTTTCCAGTTTCTCTGAAAGGCCGTGGCCGGTTTTTGTATGGTAAGATGCCCCCAGCGATATTTGGCTCATTTTCACGTACAAATTATATCATAATCCAACATTAAATTAACCATTTTGTCTATTGAAACGGAGTCATGTAACCGTTCAAAGTTTGGCGCGCTTCACAAAACTCGCGAAAGTGCGTGAAGAGCGGGAGTTTCCGAAAGAGAGAGCATGTGTATCGGCGCGCACATATCAGGAGAGGCGATAGCGTCTCACACCAAGTATATTATATAAAAAATATAAGAGACGCTATTGGATATCCTTTACGCGAAGGAGAACGATTTTCAACAGATTCTTTACAGCGCTTTTTAAATAAATCAAATTTATAATGAAAAGTAAATACTACAAGAAAGCGTATATTTTTCTGATTAAAATAAAACAAGAATGAAGTTGATACGTGTAGTAGATCAAATGATATGTGTTTATTTAGCTTTTATTCAAGTATTTTCTCGCGAAATTGTCATTCAAATACGTCGTCGTCTTCCTCTTCGTAAACTACTAGGGTATAAGTTTACACTGCTCCGCCGCTAATGGCGGCGGCGTCGAGTTAAGCGTTACGCGCGGTCAATTCAATCAATTATTAACTGTAAGATGCTCTCTCTCGCTTTCTCACGCTCTCTCATGCTCCCTCTGAATCGCTTAAGCTTGTTTTCTCTCTCGCACTCTCTCACTTTCTCTCGCACTCTCTCGCTCGGTCTTGAATCTCTCCCGCCCTCTCACAATTTCTTTCGAATCTATCTCGCTCTCCCTCTAGTTCTCTTTCGTTCTCTTTTCCTTTCTCTCGAAGCTCTCTCGCTCTCTCCCGTTATCTCTTGAATCTCACTCGCTCTCTCTCGTTCTCTCTTGCTCTCTCTTGCCCTCTCTCGCTTTCTTTCGCACTCTCTCGCTCTGTCTCACTATCTCTCGCTGTCTCCCGTTATCTTTTGAATCTCTCTCGCTCTCTCTCGCTCATCCCAGTTATCTCTTGAATCTCTCTCGCTCTCTATCGTTCTCTCTCGCCCTCTCTCGTCCTCTCTCGCTTTCTTTCACACTATCTCGCTCTCTTCCGTCATCTCTTGAAATTTTCTCGCTTTCTCTCTCTCGCTTTCTTTCGAATCTTTTCGCTATCTCTCGCTTTCTCTCGCTCTCTCTCTCGCTCCCTCCCCGATCTCTCTCGCACTCTATCGCTTTCTTTTTCACTCTTTCGCTTTCTTTTGCTACCTCTCGCTTTCTCTTACCCTCTCTCGCTTTCTCATTCTCTCTTTTGCTCTCTCTCTCACTTTCTCTCGCTCTCTTTCGCTCTCCCTCTCTCTTTCTTGTTCTCTCCCGCTCTCCCTCGCTCTCTTTCGCTATACCTCGCTCTCTCTCACTTTCTCTCGTTCTTTTTCGGTATCTCTCGCTTTCTCTAGCCCTATCTCGCTCTCTCCCATTATCTTTTGAATCTCTCTCGCTCTTTCTCGCCTTTTCTCTCACTCTCTCGCTCTTTCTCGCTCTCTCTCGAATCTCCCTCGCTATCTCCCACTTTCTCTCGCTCTCTCTCGCTATATATATATAGGGTTGGCAAAAAGTCCGGAAACGGTAAAATATCATGCAGCATTATTCTTTCTTTTTCGGTCAACATTTTCGAAAAAGAAATTGTAATTGGAAAAAGAAAGAGAAAAGATAGAATGAGATACGAGAGAGCGCGACTCGTTTTTTAAAATACAAAGATCGAGAAGCGTTATCGTATGCGCGAGTTTCGATTGAGTACGTGTCATATTACGTCGTGAATGAATAACCGCGTTTGATGAGAGCGAATGAACAACTAAGCCGGTCATATCGTCTAGCTCGACACACGAAAAACAAAGTTATTCTTGTTTTTCTCCTGTGTTTATGTTCTTTAGGCTGTCAGCCTAGTTGTTCATTCGTTTGCATCAAACGCAGTTATTCATTCACGACGTAATATTACACGTACTCAGTCAAAACTCGCGCATACCCGCGCTTCACAATAACGCTTCTCGATCTTTATATTTTAAAAACGAGTCGTGCTCTCTCTCATCTTACTTTGTCTTTTCCCTTTCTTTTTCCAACTACAATTTAAAAAAAAATTTTTTTTTAATGTTTACCGATAAAGAGAAGATAATGCTGTTTCTTTATCGAAAATTTGGAGACCATATTAGATCATACGAAGAAGTAATTAATCTACACATTCAATGCTGCATATCCTAATCGCAATTTTATTTCTAAATCCACCGTTCAGAAGACAGTGATACGTTTTTACGAAACAGAAACAATTAAAGACCAAAATCCTTTCAAGCCTCATAACTCTAAATATGCCTAATAAAAAATACTTTATTATAGGTTTTTGGAAAGCCCTTGAAATAAGCTACAAGAATATGTAATAAAAAGTAAGGGGTTCAATTTAAAAAATTTAATTTGACCTTCGTATGACCTTCGTCCTCCACCCAAAGTCAAATTTTTAGCCATCATTAGGTACATTTTATTAAGTCCTGCAAATTTGCTACTTGCATATTTTTTGCTATAGTTGATTCTTTTTAAGATATTTCACCGTTTCCGAACTTTTTGCCAACCCTGTATATACACAGGATGAGTCATTTTAATCGAACCAGGTAAATATCTCGAGAAATATGGAAGATACCGAAAAATATTTTACACAAAAGTTGTATGGTTTTGAGGGGGACATAAGATGGTGCAATTAGCTTGACCGTGGATAGTTGTTTGTAAGTCTCGTGAAGGTCACCTTTAATTTCTTAAATGGAAACCTCCATTTTTCATTGCATATTCTTGTAGCTTACCTCGAAAGCTTTCCAAAACACTACTGAAATATTTTTTCATTAAGTATCTTTCGAGTTAAAAGGCTTCAAAATTACAATATTGTTGCTATTAGCATTGGTATCCAAGATGTTCGACCGACGGCTGAAATTTTTTTAGTATTATTCAGAGCCATAACTTTGACAACATTTGTCAAAGTCAAGGCGATTGGAGGCTGTTCCTAATATTTTCATTTCTTTAAATTTTACAGTGAAAACAAAAATAATAATTTAAAAGCATGTGGAGTCCGATTGACTCTAAAGGATCATATGATGATCACAATGCTATGATTATTAAAGAAATTTATTAATGAGATTTCACACGTGCTTCTTTGTGCCCCGACCAAGCATGAAAATGTGAAGTGTTTATGGTCCTGATACTGTAACGCGCAATTTTGGTTTCGTCGATTCCGTTCCGGTAATTTTGATGTCAAAGATGCACCACGCTCTGGAAGGCCAATTGTCGAAAATGTCGATAAAATAATGGAAATCGTCGAGTCTGACCGTCATGTAAGCACTGTTTCGATTGCCGAGGAGCTAAAAATTGCACAAAAAACCGTTTGGAACCACTTGAATAAGGCTGGATACAAAAAGAAGCTCGATGTGCGGGTGCCACACGAGTTAACGCAAAAAAACCTCATGGACCGAATTTCCATCTGCGAATTGCTGCTGAATCGCAACAAAATCGATCCATTTCTGCAGCGGATGGTGACTGGTGATGAAAAGTGGGTCACTTACGACAACGTCAAGCGAAAACGTCGTGGCCGAAACGCGGTGAGCCGGCGCAAACGGTGGCCAAGCCAGGATTGACGGTCAGGAAAGCTTTGCTGTGTGTTTGATAGGATTGGCAGGGAATCATCCACTATGAGCTGCTCCCCTACAGCTAAACTCTTAGTTCGGACCTGTACTGTCAACAATTGGACCGTTTGAAGGAATCAATCGCCCAGAAGCGGCCAGCTTTGACCAATAGGAGAGGAATTGCGTTCCATCAGGACAACGCCAGGCCACAAACATCGATAGTGACTCGCCAGAAGCTCCGGGAGCTTGATTGGGAAGTTCTTATGCATCCGCCTTATAGTCCGGACCTGGCACCAAGTGATTACCA
>NW_022639702.1:193591-199438 GCF_010583005.1 Odontomachus brunneus
CGTTCCATCAGGACAACGCCAGGCCACAAACATCGATAGTGACTCGCCAGAAGCTCCGGGAGCTTGATTGGGAAGTTCTTATGCATCCGCCTTATAGTCCGGACCTGGCACCAAGTGATTACCACCTGCTCCTGTCTATGGCGAATGATTTTGCTGGTGAAAAATTCGCCTCAAAAGAAGCTTGTAAAAATCGACTGTCCCAGTTTTTTGCCAATAGGGACAAGGGTTTCTATGAGAGAGGCATAATGGAACTACCTTCAAAATGGCAACAAGTTATCGAACAAAACGGTGCATATTTGACCTAAATCAGGTCATTCTAACTATGCTAAATAAAGCCTTCAATTTCATGAAAAAATAATGGATTTCTTTTTACTACACCTTATATTAAGACAAAATATAAGATATTTAAGCGGGAAGCACACATTATTGCATAACGACATAAAGTCCATTCTACATTAGTCGCAAGTCGCAAAGTCGTAAAGAAATTGACTAATTATAGTCGATTGTTCTTCTTGCGATCGAAGAATAATCAATTATGATTGGTACAATTTCCATGCGATCTTGCAATTGCGACTAATGTAGAATGGGCTGTAGAGGCGCCGCATATGAATTGACATAACAGTAACGTAAAACATACCGTAAAAATGGACCAATTACAATCGAGTATTCACAAAAATCGCGACCTTACGGTTCGACGATACTCAAAGTGATTGGTCAGTTCTTACGGTACGTCTTACGTTACTGTTATGTCAATTCGTGTGCGACGCCCCTTAAGTGTGGTCTACAATGAGAATTTAAGCCATAAAATTTAAGCTTTAAATCCTAAGCCGTAAGAAGTTGACCAATCACAGTCAATTATAAGAAAAATAATTTCTTACGGCTTAGAGATTAAAGCTTAACCCATTAACGCCCAAGCGTTCCAAGCGTTCCATTTTTTAGCGACTTTTCAACGCGATTATTTTTTATGTTATTGGCTTTGAAAAATTTTGTTTTCACACATTTTGACGTAGAATTTAATGCTCTTTTAGATTCCGTCGTCAAAATTTTGATCTGATTCAAAGGAAAAATGATATGATAATTTAAACCCAAAAAACAACGAAATTTCAGAAAAATTTTTTTTTCTTGATTTTTTTTCAGAATGTTATCGCAAATAATCTATACTTTAAATATGCAGAAAGGTGCAGGGAATAGTTGCACTTTGAGCCAGTATTTTTTGTTTTGGCGAAAAAAATTTTTTTTTACGAAAATATCGCGTTTTTCGCGAAAAAATTTTGAAAATCGAATAATACGCGTTTTTTTCATATTATTGTTAATTTATCGAATAAATAACTATGTATCATCAAAATAAATGATATATTATTGCTGCTTTGACAAATATAAATGTCTTACCATAGTTTATACATGGCGGGTTCTATGTGGCGATCATAAATGTACCACAAACGGTAAAATACTGTAAATTTTCGTATATTTCAGGTGTTTTTTGCAGATAACAAATATATATATGTATATACAGGGTGGGCCATTTTAATCTCCCCACCTGAATTTCTCGTAATCTAAGTCAGATAGAGAAAAGTAGAAGGGGACAGAGGGGGTCACGTAATGGTACCAAGGACCTTGACCTTGAACTCGATTTTCAAGGTTATTTCAAGGTCAAAGTGATTTTTTAAAATGGGAACACCTATTTTTTACCCCGGATTTGAAAAGAGCGGGAAATTTTACGTTCAAAATGATATGTTAATTAAGGTCATGGCAAGGTCGAATGAAGGTCAGGTTTGCGAATTTTGATTTTCCAATTGAATATATCGGAACCTAAGCCAAATACGTAAAATTGGTTCAGACAAATGTTAAAGGGGGCCGAGGGGGTCACCTATCTGTACTCTGATCTTGACCTTGAACTCGATTTTCAAGGTTATTTCAAGGTCATAGTGATTTTTCAAAATGGGAATCACTATTTTCGAGGGTTTCTTTAACTGTATTAACCTTACTTTTAGCGCTACCCAGAAATAGGTATGCCTATTAACATTTTCCTCAAAAAAATAATTATTACTGCGCATGCGTAAGTATCGTACTAACTAATAACTTAAACCATAACCCAACGCAACCCATAATCCAAAACGAGCCCATAACGATAATCGGACCAATAACCATAACCCAACCCATAACCCATATCCAAGTAAAGACGGCGACTCCATAATGATTGCGAAAAAAACAATGAATATTAAAAATCCTTAGTACGTACATGTCTCATGAATATTTTGAATATCTCTCGCATAAAAACATACTTTGTTTACTTGTTACATCAATTTGATTTTTCATAGTCATAAAGTACGATTCAATAATTCTTCGATTCTTCTCTTTTTTTATAGTTTGTAAAATTTCGATTAACATTGCATTATCTACAATTTGTTAAGGTGAAGAACAGCTCTAAAAATGGCTGACTATCAGCCCGATGACATTGTTGATATGATAATGGTGTTAGGCGAAAGTCATAATAATTATCGTGCTGCAGCAAGACTTTACGCTGAACGCTTTCCAGATAGACGACACCCAGATCATAAGACAATAAGTACATTAACTGAAAGAGCTCGTAGTGACAATATGGTTCGCCATCGCAGGCGCCACGAATACGACGAAAATGATGCTCGTGTTCTGACTGTTCTTGCAATCGTTCACCTTGATCCTCATATCAGCAGTCGCCGAGTTGAAAGAGAAATTGGCATACCTAGAAGAACCTTTTTGAGAATTCTTAAAGTCCATAAATATCATGCTTATCATTTAACTTTAGTTCAAGAGTTACAGTTTCATCATTTTCAACAGCGAATTATGTTTTGCCAATGGGCTTTGCAGATGATAGAGAATGATCCTGTTTTTTTCAACTTTGTGCTTTTTTCTGATGAAGCTAAATTTCAAAGTGACGGAGAACTCAATAGGCATAATTGCCATTATTGGTCGGATGAGAATCCTCATTGGCACAGGACTGTGAATCATCAAAGACGTTGGAGCTTTATAGTATGGTGTGGCATCGTCAATGGATATATCATTGGTCCTTATTTTTTTGAGGAAAATGTTAATAGGCATACCTATTTACATTTAATTAGAGATCGGTTACCTGAATTGATGGAAGATGTCGATTTAGAAACGCGACGAAGAATGTGGTTCCAGCAGGATGGTGCACCACCACATTTTGCACGAATCGTACAGGCTTTCTTGAATGAAAATTACTATGGGAGATGGATTGGACGAGGCGGTCCGGTTAATTGGCCTGCTTGTTCACCCGATCTCACATCCCCAGATTTTTTTTTATGAGGCTATTTGAAAAATATTGTTTTTGAACAACAGCCCACAACAAGAGCAAACTTTGAAGATTGCATTCGTCGAGTATGCGCTGCAATTCCAAGACAAACTCTCCTTAACACCGTACGCCATTTCCAAAGACGTTTGATTTTATGCCTTCAAGCAAATGGAGGCAACTTCGAACATTTGCTTCGAAATTAAATTAATAATTTTTAAAATAGTGAGAGGCGAGGGGACTCACTTTAATCCAGCACCCCAAAGGAAACAGTACTTACTACGTCCACGTCGTTATTTCTGGGTAGCGCTAAAAGTAAGGTTAATACAGTTAAAGAAACCCTCGAAAATAGTGATTCCCATTTTGAAAAATCACTATGACTTTGAAATAACCTTGAAAATCGAGTTCAAGATCAAAATCAGAGTACAGATAGGTAACCCCCTCGACCCCCTTTAACATTTGTCTGAACCAATTTTACGTATTTGGCTTAGGTTCCGATATATTCAATTGGGAAATCAAAATTCGCATACCTGACCTTCATTCGACCTTGCCATGATCTTGATTAACATATCATTTTGAACGTAAAATTTCCCGCTCTTTTCAAATCCGGGGTCAAAAATAAGTGTTCTCATTTTAAAAAATTACTTTGACCTTGAAATAACCTTGAAAATCGAGTTCAAGGTCAAGGTCCTTGGTACCATTACGTGACCCCCTCTGTCTCCTTCTACTTTTGTCTGGACCATTTTTCTCTATCTGACTTAGATTACGAGAAATTCAGGTGGGGAGATTAAAATGGTCCACCCTGTATATATAAATAAGAAACTCTTTATAAACACTTTATATGAATGTAAAAACTACACGTTTACACATGTTCATTTGGACTCATTCATTTATAGAATACGCGTAGGCGTAAAATTTGTAGTAGATTCAGCAAAAGTTCATATTTCAATTGTTTTCTTTTTATCTAAAATTACAACATAGTGAAAAAGAAAATTTTTTTTCGACTACTTTGTTATCCACAAAAAATCAAGTTTGTAGCTTTTTATACAAAACGTTACAAACAAAATTTTATGTTACTATTGATTCATCATTATTCTGTCGTGTTATTTGAAAATAAGTCAAGATTGAAGAAAGTGTAAATATAAATTTTTTTTTTAATTTGATTGTTTTTTTACGGGGTACTACTATGTCACGTAAAAGAGCAAGAACATCTTTATACGCAGAATATGAAATCGATACATCAAATGACAATTACGATGTCATAGTTGGGATTCCGAATCAAAATGATTCTGGTTCTGATGATTCAGGTTCTGATTCAGAAGACGATCAAAAACTATCGAAGATCACATATAAAACAGCATGTCAAAATTACTCTGATCATCATGATAAACTGGAAAAAGATTACGTTTATAACTGGATCGATGGTGAAAAATGTTATTCAGATACTGTTGAAGATACGCTATTGTTGAAAGAATCAGTGAAAAAAAGTATTCAAAATTCTGAGCCTGTGGAACTGTTTGAAAAATTTTTTTCTAACGATATGAAAATTTATATTATCGAGGCTACTGAAGAAAATGGATTATGTTTGAAACTTGAGGATTTGAATACTTTCATCGGTATAATCATTTTGAGTGCCATCAATAAAAGAAAATCTCAAAGAGACTATTGGGCAAAAGATCCATACTTATCCTGTGAAGCCATATCTTCAGCAATGTCACGTAATCAATTTGAAGAAATAAAAGCAAAACTGATATATTCGAAGGCTGCAGATGAGGATCCTAAAGATAAAGCTTGGCGCGTTCGTAAGTTGTTACAAATGTTTCAAAAGAACATACAACTATTTGGTTTTTGGAAAACTGTTTTATCGGTTGATGAAATGATGGCCAAGTCGTATGCAAGGACATCTCTGAAACAGTTTATCCGAGGAAAACCTATTCGATTCGGACTCAAATTTTGGGGCTTGTGTAACGCAGAAGGATATTTGTTGAATTTAGATTTATATTGTGGAAAGGATTCGTCGACTGAAGGTAAGCTCGCAAAATGTTCATTGGGTTCACGGGTTGTAATGAAATTATTGGAACCTTTTTTAAAAACTACAAATTCGAAAAGTCTTACACAATTCCATCTGTATTTTGACAATTATTTCACAAGTTTTGACCTAATATTGCATTTGAAAAAGTTAGGCTTACGATGCACGGGAACTATTCGAGAAAACAGGGTGAAAGAAAAGAATGTACTTGATAAAAAATCTCCACGTGGGACGTACGCAGTAAAACATGATAAAGTCAGTGGTATCAATTACATAAGTGTAGTTGATTCAAAGATAGTCTCAATAGCTTCCACTGCAGCAGGAGTAACACCTTTTTTGACGTCAAAAAGATACAGCTCTACTACCCGTACAAAATCTGAAATACTTTTTCCTTATGCGTTTCATTTATATAATAAGTTTATGGGTGGAGTAGATATCCACGACGGGCATTGTAATAATGTACTTCCATGCATTCGTGCAAAAAAATGGACGTGGGTTGTTTTTATTAGACTAATACAAGCTTCTATCA
>NW_022639702.1:199713-206014 GCF_010583005.1 Odontomachus brunneus
TTTTCCTTATGCGTTTCATTTATATAATAAGTTTATGGGTGGAGTAGATATCCACGACGGGCATTGTAATAATGTACTTCCATGCATTCGTGCAAAAAAATGGACGTGGATTGTTTTTATTAGACTAATACAAGCTTCTACCATTAATTCGGTCGTTTTATTGAATGCAACTGGAGACAAAATGAAAAAAGTTGGGACGAAAGAATTCTCACTGTCAATAGCAAAATATTACATGGAAAAAGCTAAAATGAAACGAATACCACATAAAACTTCCAATTATAACAAAATGAAGCCATGTTCTAAGTGTCCAATAAGAACAAATATATTTTGTCACAGTTGCAACTTATATTTTTGTAAAAAATGCGTGAATAACAATCATTAGATTACTTGTGAGAGGCAAGGGGACTCACTGGAAACAAGCACCCCGAATAGTGAGAGGCAAGGGGACTCACTCAAAACAAGCACCCCGAACAGAGAGGCAAAGGGACTCACTCAAAACAAGCACCCCGAATAGTGAGAGGCAAGGGGACTCACTGAAAACAAGCACCCCGAACAGTGAGAAACAAGGGGACTCACTCAAAACAAGCACTCCGAATAGTGAGAGGCAAGGGGACTCACTGAAAACAAGCACCCCGAACAGTGAGAAACAAGGGGACTCACTCAAAACAAGCACTCCGAATAGTGAGAGGCAAGGGGACTCACTGAAAACAAGCACCCCGAACAGTGAGAAACAAGGGGACTCACTCAAAACAAGCACTCCGAATAGTGAGAGGCAAGGGGACTCACTGAAAACAAGCACCCCGAACAGTGAGAAACAAGGGGACTCACTCAAAACAAGCACTCCGAATAGTGAGAGGCAAGGGGACTCACTGAAAACAAGCACCCCGAACAGTGAGAAACAAGGGGACTCACTCAAAACAAGCACTCCGAATAGTGAGAGGCAAGGGGACTCACTGAAAACAAGCACCCCGAACAGTGAGAAACAAGGGGACTCACTCAAAACAAGCACTCCGAATAGTGAGAGGCAAGGGGACTCACTGAAAACAAGCACCCCAAAGGAGAAAGAATTCTACCACGTCCACGTCGTTTTCTCTGGGTCGCGCAAAGAGTAGATACTGAAATTCTCAAATTCAGTTTTCTATGTATTTACATAAATATGCATGGAATGAGTGTGTTTGTGTGTGCGTGTATGTCTATGTATAATATTGGATGACTTTTACGTTGTAATCTGCGAAAAACGCCTGAAATATACGAAAATTTACAGTATTTTACCGTTTGTGGTACATTTATGATCGCCATACATAGAACCCGCCATATATAAACTATGGTAAGACATTTATGTTTGTCAAAGAAGCAATAATATATCATTTATTTTGATGATATATAGTTATTTATTCGATAAATTAACAATAATATGAAAAAAACGCGTATTATTCGATTTTCAAAATTTTTTCGCGAAAAACGCGATATTTTCATAAAAAAATTTTTTTTCGCCAAAACAAAAAATACTGGCTCAAAGTGCAACTATTCCCTGCACCTTTCTGCATATTTAAAGTATAGATTATTTGCGATAACATTCTGAAAAAAAATCGAGAAAAAAAAATTTTTCTGAAATTTCGGTGTTTTTTGGGTTTAAATTGGTCATATCATTTTTCCTTTGAATCAGACCAAAATTTTGACGACGGATTCTAAAAGAGCATTAAATTCTACGTCAAAATGTGTGAAAACAAAATTGTTTCAAAGCCAATAACATAAAAAACAATTGCGTTGAAAAGTCGCTAAAAAATTGGAACGCTTGGGCGTTAATGGGTTAAATTTTATGGCTTAAGTTCTCATTGTAGATCACGCTTTAGAGGCTTTCTACAGTAAGCAATAAATTTTAAGTCGCAATAAAATTGACCAATTACAGTGGATTATTCTTCTAATAGTCGACTATGATTGGTCAATTTTATTATAACTTAAGATTTATTGCTTATTGTAGAATGGGCTTTACGGAAAGCAGCACATTAATTGTTTATCATGTGCAGACTTTTATCACGTGGCAAGCGGTGCCGCGTTCGGTGTACAGAAGCCATTACAGTAAAAAGTAACGATATAAGTAACGATGAATTTCGTTACTCGTTACTAAAGAAAATGTAACGCCGTTACTTTTTCGTTACTGATACAAAAAAGTAACGGCGTTATCAAATCGTTACCAAAAAAAAATAATGAAATAGTAACGTCGTTACAAGTAACGCGTTACTTCCCAACCCTGATAACTAGAAATCGTTTTAAATACCTATGCGCGATGTTAAACCTGACAAATGATTGCGTAAATCGCTTAAGCGGTGGGAATACTAAAACGGAGTCATGCTACCGTTAAAAATTTGGCGCGCTTCATAAAACTTGCAAAAGTGCATGAAGAGCGGGAGTTTCCGAGAGAGAGAGAGAGAGAGAGAGAGAGAGAGAGAGAGAGAGAGAGAGAGAGAGAGAGAGAAAGAGAGAAGAGCATGTATGTCGGTGCGTGCATATATGAGACTTACGCTTTTACTGAGCAGATCGCGCTTTTTTTTTTATTTTTGACAGTCTCATCGAGCTCTTATCGCGTGCAGTACAGGTTTTTCGTTTTCTCTCTCTCGGGCCTTTTTGTACGTCGCCCTTAATAAACAGTTCGTTTAAACGTATCCGTTCAGACTCTCATCTTTTACGGTATTTCTAAAACCCACCAAACATCAATGTCAACTTCTGGAACCACGTGGTTCCGGAGTTATGTCGTCAAGCTCAAAAATCAAAAAGAATTTTTTTCTTCTAAACGAAAAAAACCATGGCTTTGAAAAAAATATGGAAAGTAAAATATCTTAGGAAAGTTCAAACGAGTATGATTTGATTTGATTCAGATACTTATAGGTTGTCCAAAAAAATTTTTCAATTTTGGAAACGCGATTTCTTCAGTACCCTATAGAGTTATCACCATTATATTTTATATGCAACATCACTACATACTCATGTGTAATATTTATTTTAACGGAGATAATTGTCATGATACAACATGATTAAAAATACAAAAAACTAAAAAATCTTTTATTTTTTTTTTTTTAAGAAAGCGAATGCCAATTTGGGAAGCTTATATTTTCAAAGTATCGTAAAACGGCTCTTTCTACGTATATTTCTCATATTCTCAGATATTTTGTCCACGCTCTTTTATATGAAATGTCCGGGACCCGATCTTCGGTAGACACCGCTGATTAACAGACATATATTTTGGTTCTTTCTGCATCCAATTAAGATTGGTTTTATTGCATTTGCATTAATAGATCTTCGTAATCAGTGTGCAATAAACGTATATGACAAGAATTCTTTTTTTTCGAATCCTAAGTTATTGGAAACGAGTAAGTTTTAAAAAAAGTCGTACCAGTCAAGTTGAGAAAGAAAGAAACAAAATAAAAAATCTACCTAGCTGATTTAAAAAAATCGCAGTTGAGAACCTCGATGAAAAAAGAGACGAAGCTCAATCATCATCACTATTTACATTAATCATCGCAGCAATCTGGTCTTCATAAAAAATGGTAAAGCGGCAAGTCTCAGAATTTTTTACTGATATCTTGCAAACGTTATTAGATTTAATATAATATGGCTGCTACATGTGACCAGAAACCGATTGTTCTTAATCCATTCGCGTTTTCGCAAGTACAACGCGTAATTTTTGAACAGCCTGTCGTGTATTCGGTGCATATTCTACGAAGCAGCAATAGTTTTTACGGTTATTGTGGCGAGATGGAACGAAAACTTTTATTATTATAATATATTGCTTTTTTTTTATAAACTGAATTTTCACTGAATTGTCTTTGTTAATCTTTTTCTCAACTTCATACGATTTTCTTTAAAATCACTCGTTTGTGATAACTTAGGATTCGAAAAAAAGAAATTCTTATCAGTAGGTATAGTAGGCCGGTTCTAACCCATGGTCCGAGGAGGGGTGAAGGGCGGAGGGTACCACGGGCGGGGGTATGACGTCACAGGGTGGGGGTATGATTTCAGGGGGGATTGCGTCACCGCGCGGGGGGGTATTACGTCACCGCGGAGGGGGGGTATCAGCAGTCGGTAATTTGGGGGGGGCATACCGATGTTACCGGCGGTCGGTAATTTTTACCGATATTATATAACATTTAATTGCATAAGTTTTACCAACATATAATTACACAATACCGATAGTACCGGCGGTCGGTAATTTTTACCGATATTATATAACATTTAATTGCATAAGTTTTACCAACATATAATTACACAATACCGATAGTACCGGCGGTCGGTAATTTTTACCGATATTATATAACATTTAATTGCATAAGTTTTACCAACATATAATTACACAATACCGATAGTACCGGCGGTCGGTAATTTTTACCGATATTATATAACATTTAATTGCATAAGTTTTACCAACATATAATTACACAATACCGATAGTACCGGCGGTCGGTAATTTTTACCGATATTATATAATTTTTTCTATCTGCTTTCGATAGATCATTTTACCGATCTGCGGCGGTTTTTTCGCGGTGGTTTTTTTGCGGCGGTTTTCGCGGCGGATTTTGCGGCAGTTTTCGCGGCCGGTTTTGCGCCGTCCGCGCCGCCCGCGCATTTCGCAGCGTGATTTTTTTAGTCACAGCTGCAAACTCTAATATTCTGCAAACGTATACATTCGACAATTAGATGCGCAAGAACTAGAATGTGACACATGATATTCTTGTTACTAATGAGCACGTACACTGTGTCCCCGCGACAAGATTTTGTAAGCGATGTATGCATTCGACAATTAGATGCGCAAGAAAAAGAATGCGACACATGATATTCTTATTACTAATGAGCACGTACACTGTGCCCCCGCGACAAGTTTTTGCGTGTTCTACATCACTCGCTGCACTCCGCAAAAAGACCAGATAACATTTTAAGACTATTTGTGGTGTATCGAGAAAATAGGGAGAAAAGGAGTAATACAAATAAGCAGCAGATCTTGGGATTACAATTTATATATTTTGAAAGTGTTAAATGTACAGATTATTTGTTCAATACATACATAATATCATACATAATATCATTCATTGCGCACGCCAATAGCTCGCAATCAATGAGTGAACCACCCGTCAAAGTCCCCGCTATTGCGTATCGTCGATATAGCATTATCCGTTTCGGTAATATTCTTCCCTCGAAGAATTTTTCTCGAAGAAATTTCTATATTTTGTATTAATAATGTGTGTATTTTCATATAACCATTAGTACATATGGTCAATGCAATGCTTGAGAGTAAACAAATGTTCCACTGTAGCTGGTTGCAAGTACATGCAGTTACCGGATAAAGTGAGTTTTAAAAGTTTCTTGCCGTACATTGTGCACCATTCCACCGCCAAATCGCGAATCCATAGCGGAGAGGATGACACCTCGGTTGTTTGCAAAAGTTGTAAAATATCTTCACGTTTTGCCATCAATCCTTCCCAAATTGCCGAGTGTAAGACCAATTGATTGCCACGATTGTCGCCGAGAACTAGTTGCACTGTGGATACGCTGTCCTACGCTGATCCCAATCTCCAAGTACTTAAAAGACGTTGACGTCAAGGCATATCTTCGCCCTAAAATACGGGCTGTACAACGAGATTGCGATACACTGTAAAAACATAAATAATTTAACGCGGTTGCAATACACAATTAAAGATAAATGATTCACAAGAAGATAATTATTGAGACTTACCTTTTTTTCTCGTACGGTGGAGCATCATCTTGCACGGGTACGTAATAGTTCATACGTTTTCCTTCAACACTGTGCATTCTTCTCAAAATAATAATTGTCCACTAAATGTCTTTGTTGCGACTGATGCAAAAAGTGACCAAGAACCGCTTTAAATACGTTTCAAAATTCCTCTCCACCAACCGAAAGCTGTGCATAATAATAATCAGTCGACAGTTAGATACGCAGAAAATGTGAAACATGATATTATTATTACAAATGAACACGTGCGACAGTAAGATTCGCAGAAAATGTGAAACAAGATACTATTACGAAGGTCATAGAAGTATACATATTTTGCACATTTGCAATCCCTCCTAAACGAGACACATTTTTGTTAGAAAGAGATGGAGATATACTGATGATATATATATATATAAGTTCAGAGTCGTACCATGCCAATATGCACAGCAGCATTTGTAAATCTAGTGTGCACTTTGTAAAAGAAATGGAAGATTTTGTGCAAATCGAGCGAGAATTGCGGGAGCAGTCGGCTCAACTGAGTTCGCGAGACGAATACGACGCGTGGGTGCAAAAGTG
>NW_022639702.1:206024-206627 GCF_010583005.1 Odontomachus brunneus
GCGATTATCAATCGGTATTAGACAGTCATTAATTGCTCGAATCGCGCAACTCGAGGGGTTAAAAAATACGTTGCGCACACGTTTCGTTCACGCGGGTGCAGGACACAGTACGAGAGATGCAGGACTCGTTTGGCGCGAGGTCGATACCGCGTTCGATAACGGCATACTAACTGAAATTGTCATCAACGCGAGTCACATCGAACCTCGCCAATTTCACGAGGATGCAAAGAATATGATGCTCGAGCGCATACGGGATACAATGGAGAGACACGTAAACGTGAAAGTGAACACTGTGTTTAACGGTGAGTTCGTCGCGGGTGAAAAACGTGCGGTAAAGAGCATCGCTACGAAAAATTGTGAACTCTTTTCCACATCCAACATAGAGGATTGGTACGAGCGACGCATCGTCGAGCCCACATTAGCATCGTTGGAGGAATTCCAGGAACGCGATAGCGGGTGGGCATTATCGCGAATACTCAATCTTACAATCAATGTGAACAAATACAATCCGTTGCACGCGGGATGTCACTTTGAGTTACCGCGTGTGATACAACTGAAGCGGGCTGTGATCAATGTCAAATCTCCGGACAATGCATGTTTCGC
>NW_022639702.1:206637-207176 GCF_010583005.1 Odontomachus brunneus
CAAGGAATCCCAGGAACGCGATAGCGGGTGGGCATTATCGCGAATACTCAATCTTATAATCAGTCTGAAGCGGGCTGTGATCAATGTCAAATCTCCGGACAATGCATGTTTCGCGTGGGCAATAGTTGCGGCTCTGTATCCAGCCGAAAGATACGCAGATCGTGCATCATTGTATCCCCATTACACGAACGTGCTCAATCTTCAAGACATTGAGTTCCCCATGAAAATTAATCAAATTACAAAATTTGAACTATTAAACGATATATCCATCAATGTATACGGCATCATAGGAGAAAAGAACAAAGCCATTGTTCCCATACGTCTCAGCGTCAAAAAGAGGGAAAAGCATGTCAACTTGCTACACATTTCGGATCCTCGAGATCACAACACGGGACACTTCGCCTGGATCAAAGACTTATCCCGGCTGGTGAGCTCGCAGTTGAGCGAGAAAGCTCATAAGAAATATATTTGCGATCGGCAAGTACATTTCACGAATTCATTGTATCAGAAGTATGCAATAAGGCGATAAAAATTGCAAT
>NW_022639702.1:207987-208420 GCF_010583005.1 Odontomachus brunneus
ACCCGTCGAAACCATCGTCGTACTTAATGTACTTTGACGTAAATAATTTGTATGGATGGGCAATGTGTCAACCATTGCCTTACGCCGAGTTTCGATGAATCGACAACGTGTCAAACTTTGACATATTCTCAGTCGCTGACGATTCGCCCACAGGATACATTCTCGAGTTTGATTTGGAGTATCCGCAAAATTTGCACGATATGCACACTGACCTACCGTTTTGTCCTATGCGCGATAAGCCACCCGGCAAGCGTCAGGAGAAACTTCTCGCGACGCTATACAGTAAGCAGCGTTATATAAGATGTAGTAAAAAGAAATCCATTATTTTTCCAATAAATGGCTTTAGTAATGTGTATCTCGCGTTATATAAGTGCGATCGGTTTACGCTAGATGGCGTTAGAAAGATAAGATTTCGTACTAAAAAAAACTTCTC
>NW_022639702.1:208488-209502 GCF_010583005.1 Odontomachus brunneus
TCTTTATGGTCCTGATACTATAACAGCCAATTACGCGCAATTTTGGTTTCGTCGATTCAGTTCCGGTAATTTTGATGTCAAAGATGCACCACGCTCTGGAAGGCCAATTGTCGAAAATGTCGGTCAAATAATGGAAATCGTTGACTCCTACCGCCATGTAAGCACTGTTTCAATTGCCCAGAAGCTAAACATTACACAAAAAGCCGTTTGGAATTACTTGAATAAGGTTGGATACAAAAAGAAGCTCGATGTATGGGTGCCACACGAGTTAACGCAAAAAAACCTCATGGACCGAATTTCCATCTGCGAATCGCTGCTGAATCGCAACAAAATCGACCCATTTCTGCAGCGGATGGTGACTGGTGATGAAAAGTGGGTCACTTACGACAACGTCAAGCGAAAACGGTCGTGGTCGAAACGCGGTGAGCCGGCGCAAACGGTGGCCAAGCCAGGATTGACGGTCAGGAAGGCTTTGCTGTGTGCTTGGTGGGATTGGCAGGGAATCATCCACTATGAGCTGCTCCCCTACGGCCAAACTCCTAATTCGGACCCGTACTGTCAACAATTGGATCGTCTGAAGGAATCAATCGCCCAGAAGCGGCCAGCTTTGGCCAATAGGAAAGGAATTGTGTTCCATCAGGACAACGCCAGGCCACACACATCGATAGTGACTCGCCAGAAGCTCCGGGAGCTTGGTTGGGAGGTTCTTATGCATCCACCTTATAGTCCGGACCTGACACCAAGTGATTACCACCTGTTCCTGTCTATGGCGAATGATTTTGCTGGTGAAAAATTCGTCTCAAGAGAAGCTTGTGAAAATCGTCCGTCCCAGTTTTTTGTCAACAGAGACAAGGGTTTCTATGAGAGAGGCATAATAGAATTATTTTCAAAATGGCAACAAGTTATCGAACAAAACGGTGCATATTTGACCTAAATCGGATCATTCTAACTATGCTAAATAAAGCCTTCAATTTCATGCAAAAATAATGGATTTCTTTTTACTACACCTTATAT
>NW_022639702.1:209512-210625 GCF_010583005.1 Odontomachus brunneus
CGGCAAGCGTCAGGAGAAACTTCTCGCGACGTTATACGATAAGCAGCGTTATATTATCCACTACCGCAACCTGCAGCAGTGCACGCGCCACGGTCTTCGTATTACAAAGATTCACCGCGTGCTCCAATTTGCTCAATCTCCCGCAGTTATATTGAATTAAACACGCAATTTAAAAGGCGTGCAACTAATTATTTTAAGAAAAATTTGTACAAATTGATAAACAATGCGGTATTCGGCAAAACGATGCAAAATATTCGAAATCATGTCGATGTAAAACTAGTAACACATTGGGACGGTAGATACGGTGCAGAGGCAATGATCGCAAAACCAAATTTTCACAGTAGAAGTGTATTTTCGGAAAACTTAATCGCCATTGAATTGCGCAAACTCGAGGTGAAATTCAACAAGCCAATCTACGTGGGTATGTGCATACTCGACATATCAAAGGTTTGCTTGTATGAATTTCATCACGAGTACATGTATCCTCTGTATCGTGACAAATGTAAAATAATGTATACTGACACAGACAGTCTCATTTACAACATCGAATGCGATGATGTATATGAGCACATGAAACGTGATATTGCAAGGTTTGATACGAGCGATTATCCTACTGACAACGCGTACGATATACCGCTTGTAAATAAGAAGGTGCCTGGTTTAATGAAAGATGAATACAACGGTGCGATCATGACGGAATTTATCGAACTTAAGGCAAAGATGTACGCTTTGCGAGTAGATGGCAAGAAAGTCACGAAAAAGGTCAAAGGTGTCAAGAGTAATGTTGTAGCGCGAACGATATCTTTCGATGATTACGTACAGTGTTTGCGAGAGGAGATCGAAACGACACGTCGTCAATCGTGCATACGATCAAAATTGAATGAAGTGTACACAGTGTCTGAGACGAATATTGCTCTAAGTCCATACGATGACAAACGGTATATCGTACCCGATTCGACTGAAACGTTACCATGGGGGCATTATAAAATACCATTATAAATAGAATTAAATCGTATATTTTATGTGTAAATAGAATATATTTTATGTATTACACATGTATAATAATTTTATGTGTAAATAGAATATAATTTATGTATTACATATAATAATTTT
>NW_022639702.1:211156-211241 GCF_010583005.1 Odontomachus brunneus
ATTCTTCATCGTACGATTGAATCGTTCCACGACATAAGCCTTCATAACTGAATACGTCGAATAGTGATTGATGTTGTGTTTCTTC
>NW_022639702.1:211251-213036 GCF_010583005.1 Odontomachus brunneus
CGGGTCACATCGATAGGACGCATTCCGATGATCCGATGCTTGCGCTCGTTGTACTGCAACACGAGACGTGGTAGCGAGTCGATCCATCTGTACGTTCCTTGTAATGTAAACATTTTCCACATGTCATTCTTCATCGTACGATTGAATCGTTCCACGACATAAGCCTTCATAACTGAATACGTCGAATAGTGATTGATGTTGTGTTTCTTCGTGAGTCTCTGCACATCGGTATTGTAAAATTCCTTCCCCCGGTCTGTTTGCAAATTTGTTGGACATCTTCCGCTGTCTCGAATTATCTTGCCGAACGCCTCGACCACCTCCTTTCCGCTCTTAGTCTTTAGCGGCATGACCCAAGCATGCTTGCTTAGCACATCGATAACGGTGAGTATGTAGTGGTAGCCACTGTTGAGCCGCGAATACGGACGCATCTCCACTACATCGGCCTGCCACAGATCATCGTATCCACGCACAATGACGCGTCTACGAGGAAAATGTCTTCTCGCAGGAGCATGCAACTCCTCCACCAACCGTTGCTTTTCGGGGCTGTGTTGTTTCCCGTCTCCACCAGTTTTCCGCATGTTTGATCGCCTCATCACGAATGACGAAACTGCGAGCGCATCGTTTTAAATTCCATCTATTCAACGCGCTGCAAACACTTTCTCCCATATGGCACTTGTTTCAGCATGAAGCCTGATCAGGTTTCTTTCAAATTCCTTTTGTTTCTTTTCAAATTCTTGCTGTTGCTCTCTCAATGCAGCGAGACCTCTTTCCACGTAGAGTCTATTGACGGCGTCACTGTCGGCTTCCGGTTGCGCTACGCGTCGTATCTTGCGCGACCTCGCATCAAAGTCGGAGGCGACCATGCACAAAGTGTTATCGCGTACGTAATTTCTGAGTACTCCTCTCCACGTGTAATAGTCCATCGTCGGCGGTCCTCTCTTTTGGAGCGAAACACCAAATTTATTGATCGACATTTCGATGCAAACAACGCGCATCATCGATGTGCGATTCAATTTATAACAAGGCCCGCCTCGCGAAGTTCCTCGATAATGGATAAAATTTCATTACCGTGAGCGTTATTGCCAGCTTGTCGAGAGGCTTCCAGCAATCGCAGACGATTCACCAGCTCGTTGGGATCGTCCCAGTGAACATAGTCGATCGCATTATCATTCAATATCATAGTACGCTGTGTGGCTAAACCTCTGCCCGCCATGTTGGTCGATGTACCAATCATTAGGGGTGCAATTATGTTTTTGTATTTGTATCCCCTGTTACTCAATATGGGTTGTAGCGCATTGTGATTGCGTCTGTGAGCATTCGTCGCCAGTAATATACTTTTGTATTTTTGTTTATCGGCCTCCGTGTAGACGGTATCGTCGGGAATTCTCTTGAAAATTAGCTCGTATAGACCAGATGTTCCAGCGTACTTTACACCGCCAATGATTATATTATCGTCGATATCCATGTCGAAACTTTTATCGCCGAGCTTCGTTCCATCACTGCTGAAATACACACCATATACGTAGTCTATGGTGGTATGTTTGTCGCTGCTTAAGACTGCTCCCATGTATTTTTGCCCCAGTGGACCAAAATGAGTGCGCAAAGTTTCCTGCCCCTCGGACGTTTGCAGCTCACGTCTAATCGATGTTACGAGTGAATCACCAGTGGTCTCAAAAACATCTTCATTTTTGGTGGTCAGAGTAGCGCGTGGCGGAGGCATTTCGCGCAATTGTGTATGATGCAAGTTGTCTGTGGAGATTATCGTAGGAGAATCCGTCGTGGCGT
>NW_022639702.1:213427-214682 GCF_010583005.1 Odontomachus brunneus
GCGTTTGGCTCTGCGCTTTGCTTTCTTCTCATCGATCGATAACGCATCATTTCCCAATATGGTCGATGCGTCAAGTTTCACATGAGTTGTATGTTCCACAATCTGTCTCAGAGGCTCGATAACAGGTCGAAAGTGTCTTTCCAACGCAGTATCTTCCTCTATCTTACCGGTTTTCAAAGCACGATATTTCTTACGGATCGATTCGCTCGTTTTCGCAATTTCCTTCGCCATCCTCTCGCCATCTTTAATCTCTGAGTCGCTAATTTCTGTGTAATCTGACGTCACCATTACGACGTTTCCTCGTTAACGCACAAACGACAAATGGTGACGTTACGGTATTGCAAAATCGTTAAATCCTCGTCGATATCGTCCATTGGTCATAGAACTGTCCTTGTCTATCACTACGAAGCCATATTTTTGCTGCCAACATTCGCAACACAGCGCACAAAAATCTTCGTATGTCATATCAGTGTTCACCTGATCTTTGTACACATGTTTCAGATTGGTACCATCCTGCTTAAAGAGAATCAGCAGATTCGCATTATCCCGTATAAGATGCTTAGGTATCTTTGCATACGTCTGACAGAGGTAGAAACAGTCGACGTTCGAGTGACGACCCATAGCAAAGTATTCTCTTATTGTATCTTGTTTGTCACACGCCACGTCATCGAAAACAAAAATGGAATTTGGCAGCGCTTCGTTTGGCGGAAGGACATCGATGTTATTGGAAAATGTAAAAAAGCCAATTTCGTCTATCGACGCAAACAAATTCTCCAAGAAGCGATATTTCGGCTGTTGCAGTGATTTCGAGTACACGTACAGATTCTCGAAACGCAGACCGTGTGGGCTCTCCAGCAGGCTCACCAACACATTCGTCTTACCACAATTCGAGGGACCACATACGATACCGCGTATGGTAATCGGTAACAAGTGGCCGTGCTTACGTATGATATTTTCGGACGCTACTCGCATTCTTTCAGCGAAAGTTTTCACGCGTATCAGTGTCCGTTGTCGTATGAACCGTATGTCGCTTCAAAAATGCTTTTCATTGGCACGCGGCAACTATTTATAGGGAGGCGCCGAATCGAATCCGTTCAGTCTCCAAAATGTTTCTCCTACTGTTGGATAGTCATGATATTCGAGACCTAATCTCCGAACAATTGAAATATATACCGAAGATTGTTCTATTGCGCGAGTTTTCGAAGCACATTGACGGTTTGTGGGACAGAATTCCGGAACATATAAGGGCCGACCC
>NW_022639702.1:214860-216016 GCF_010583005.1 Odontomachus brunneus
CTATCGAACTGCATATCCCCGGCTACCAGTTTTGCAGGCCGGGTACACGCTTGCGGACACGATTCGCCAGAGGTGATCGGGGTATCAATCCGCTGGATGCGGCGTGTCGCGAGCGCGATATCGCATATTCTCGAAGCAACGATCTCGTCGAACGTCACGTGGCAGATAACGTACTCGCTGACAAGGCGCGAGAACGTATAGTCGCGAGAGATTCCACTCTCGGTGAGAGAGCTGCCGCTACAGCCGTTTGGGCAGCTATGAAGGCTAAGACAAAAATCGGAATGGGCATGAAAAAGAAGCGAAGCGCGTCGAAGAAGGAAATATTACGAAATCGAATACTTCCAATAGCAAAACGAGGTGGAATTCTACCTATTCTCCCGCTGCTGGGAGCGCTTGGATCGCTAGTTGGTGGAGCGGCGGGGATCGCAAAGGCTGTAAACGATACCAAGGCTGCGCAGCGTCAGCTGCAGGAGATGCAACGTCATAATCGCAGCATGGAAGGTCGTGGAATTTATCTCGCACCATACAAACGAGGAAAAGGTGTCATGAGAGGAAAAAAAAAACGTCGAAAAAATAATAAAAATGCCTACGGGTGTCACCACCAATGTACAATTGGAACAATTGGCGAAACGTATGCGTATTCCGTTCTTCAGGGGCGTTTTCATGCGCGACGTACTGCCTACATCGCCGCGCGTAAACGAGAGTGGAATCGTAAATTTGGATGACGTCGAGGGACCCGGTACTCATTGGGTAGCGTACGCGAAAAGAGGCGATCGCGTGATATATTTCGATAGTTTTGGTAATCTTCAACCACCCAGCGAATTGGTGCGATATCTCGATAATAATACAATTGAGTACAATCGTACGTCCTATCAACGTTACGATCAGAGCATTTGCGGACAACTGTGTCTACGTTTCCTGCAGACAGTTAACAGCCGATTTAAGGCCCAACGTTCTGCGATCAGTGTCGAGTAATCGTTTTGGTCTCTGACGAAGATGTCGCTGACATTTACACTCACCAGCAAGAGTAGCACTCTCGCGGGAAGCAACTTTCCAGCCATAGATCTGAGCGATGACGATTACGAACTCGGTTTGACAGCCTTTGAAACCTATAACACGATATCGAATGTAAATGCGTCGAATAATAAATTTTACT
>NW_022639702.1:217039-217407 GCF_010583005.1 Odontomachus brunneus
ATGGAATCGTCCCGTACAACAAAGCGAAACGTTTGATCACGGACGCTGTGATCAGCGAAACCAGCGAAGAATCCAAACTCGTCTATGTCAAGGGGCACGAGAAGCGAGAGTGGCTGACGAATCTCCTCGATGCTGATGTGAGGGAAAAGGTGATCGTTGAGACTCAGGATGCGGATTACGAGAATATGGCGTCATTGGACAAACTGGATGAAACCAACATTTTACGCTGTAATAATCATTCAAAACACTGTGCGTTACAAAATGTCCTGAAAATATTTAATTGGTGGTGGTGTCAGCGCCAGAAAGAATTGTGTAACCTTTGATATGTAAAATAATTTTATTTATTTAATATAATAATGTATAATATA
>NW_022639702.1:218621-218869 GCF_010583005.1 Odontomachus brunneus
CATCTAATTGTCGAATGCATACGTTTGCAGAATATTAGAGTTTGCAGCTGACTAAAAAATCACGCTGCGAAATGCGCTGGCGGCGCGGGCGGCGCAAAAACTGGCCGCGAAAACCGCCGCGGAAACCGCCGCGAAAACCGCCGCAGATTGGTAAAATGATCTATCAAAAGCAGATAGAAAAAATTATATAATATCGGTAATTACCGATTATCGATATTATGTAAAGATGACAGTAAAAATTATGTAAA
>NW_022639702.1:218879-220482 GCF_010583005.1 Odontomachus brunneus
TAATAATAATAATAATAAATATATCAATATAAATTAATTACTATCTGTATCTCGCCGCAATTGATTTTAATTATTATTTCTACTCCCTCTTCTTCAGACTCCTCCATTTCCTCCTCCCTCTCATTTACAGCCTCCTCCTCTTTTTCTTCAGACTCTTCCATTTCCGCCTCCTCCTCTTCACTGATAAGATTAATGACTTCTATATGTTCTGAAATCAAATTTAAAAATTAATTTAACACTTTTCTATACAGAAAAATCCAAAATTTTATTACAAATTATGAAAAATGTTGTCTACTTTCTCACCATTGGTCGACTGTACGCCTATTTCTTCCTCCTCTTCATCAGCCTCCTCCTCCTCAGAGTCATTAAAGTTAATGACTTCTATATGTTTTGAAATCAAATTTAAAAATTAATTTAACGCTTTTCTATACAGAAAAATCGAAATTTGATTACAAATTATAAGAAATGTTGTCTGCTCTCTCACCTATGACCGACTGTGTGTCTACTTCCTCCTCTTCATCAACCTCCATCTCCTCTTCCCCCTCCTCCTCCCATTCTTCGGTATCTAAAATTGGATTAATTATTATTTTAAAAAATATAAAAACCTGGATTATACAATCTATTATAAACTTACGTGGAGAGCTTTGTTGTAGTAAAATTTCCTCCTCCTCTCCATATACGGGTCTGCGGTATTCAATATTATTCAGCATTTTTTATTATAGTTTTTCTCTCTCTCTCTCTTTCTCTCGTCGCCGTGGACTTGGACTATTTGCTGGTGACTCCTGGGAGACTTTTATATGGTCCATCGCTATCTCTTTGTAACAAATATGTCTCGTTAGGAGAAGGTGGCAAATGTGCAAAATCAGCATAGCCTAACGTAATAGTAACATCATATGTGTCACATGCAGTCAACCGCATTCTCACATTGATGTATCAGTACATTACCGTTTCGTTACTGTTTCTTACCGTTTCATTACCGTTTTTTACCGTTTTTTACCGTTTACGTTACCGTTTCTTTACCGTTTTTACCATTTCTTTACCGTTCTTTACTGTTTCACTCCCGTTATTTACCGTTACTTTACTGTTTCACTCCCGTTATTTACCGTTTCTTTACCGTTTCTTTACCGTTTCTTTACCGTTTTTTACCGTTTCATTACCGTTTCTTTACCGTTTTTTACCGTTTCATACCGTTTCTTTACCATTCTTTATCGTTTCTTTACGTGACCTTTGATATGTATAATAAATTTTATTATAATATTTTACTTTTTATTATAATGTTACATTTATCGATTATATTAATAAATTTTATGTGAAATTATTACAATAAATATTGTGTGCTCTCTTACTATTATCGGCCGACTGTTTCTCATTTTTATCCTCCCTCTCATCAGCAGCCTCGTAGACATCAGATCCCAACCATCATACACCCTTGACATAGTCGTATGTCCAAAATGATATCACCCATCTTTGGATGCCAGTTCAAAACCTTTTCATCTAATTTTGGCCAGTTCAAATTGTTTCGATAATACATACAGAGTTCGCGTTTATCGTGTCGCTCTATCTTTAAAATTGACATATCATCATTGCACGAATTATCGTAGAA
>NW_022639702.1:220492-220984 GCF_010583005.1 Odontomachus brunneus
CAACGTGTCCCGTATCTGTTGCTGCTTGGATCTCGACTGAACTATGCGCTGATGTAATACTCATGATTTTATATGTTTCAAAACGTGCAAAATATGCATATCTCCATGATCTTCATGATGGTATCTTGTTTCACATTTTTCTGCGCATCTTGCTGTCAATCACAAATCGATGCGACAGCACTAAAATGCTACATTGTGATGCATAAGAGAGAGATCTTACATGAATACTTATGGACTGTACCATTGAAATAATTACCGTCCTTTACCCTTTTTTTTTTACCGTTTTTTAGCGTTTTCTTTACCGTTTTTTTACCGTTTTTTACCGTTTCATACCGTTTTTACCGTTTACGTTACCGTTTTATTACCGTTTTTACATAGCATATTATCCATGATGTAGAACACGCAAAATCTTGTCAAGGGTGGGGGGAGGGGGGGCACAGTGTACGTGCTCATTAGTAATAAGAATATCATGTGCCACATTTTCTGCGCATC
>NW_022639702.1:220994-221095 GCF_010583005.1 Odontomachus brunneus
TTTACCATTTCTTTACCGTTCTTTACTGTTTCACTCCCGTTATTTACCGTTACTTTACTGTTTCACTCCCGTTATTTACCGTTTCTTTACCGTTTCTTTAC
>NW_022639702.1:221105-230972 GCF_010583005.1 Odontomachus brunneus
ATGTGCCACATTCTAGTTCTTGGGCATCTAATTGTCGAATGTATACATCGCTTGCAAAATTTTGTCGTGGGGACACAGTGTACGTGCTCATTAGTAAT
Source organism: Odontomachus brunneus (assembly GCF_010583005.1). Classification (NCBI taxonomy): domain Eukaryota; kingdom Metazoa; phylum Arthropoda; class Insecta; order Hymenoptera; family Formicidae; genus Odontomachus; species Odontomachus brunneus. The sequence continues at coordinate 221,204 of NW_022639702.1, forward strand.
AAGAATATCATGTGTCACATTCTAGTTCTTGCGCATCTAATTGTCGAATGCATACGTTTGCAGAATATTAGAGTTTGCAGCTGACTAAAAAATCACGCTGCGAAATGCGCTGGCGGCGCGGGCGGCGCAAAAACTGGCCGCGAAAACCGCCGCGGAAACCGCCGCGAAAACCGCCGCAGATTGGTAAAATGATCTATCAAAAGCAGATAGAAAAAATTATATAATATCGGTAATTACCGATTATCGATATTATGTAAAGATGACAGTAAAAATTATGTAAAGAATATATATGTTGGTAAAAAATTAAATGTTGGTATATAATATCGGTAATAAATTAACGATCGTTGGTATTATCGGTAATTATATGTTGGTAAAAATTATATGTTGGTAAAAAAATTAAATGTTATATAATATCGGTAAAAATTACCGACCGTCGGTAACATCGGTATGCCCCCCCCAATTACCGACCGATGATAACCCCCTCTCCCGCGGTGACGTCATACCCCCGTGACGTCATATCCCCCCATGACGCCCTCCCCGTAACGTCATACCCCCCTCGCCCGCGGTACCCCCCGCTCCTCACCCCCCCTCGGAGGACCTGGGTTAGAACCGGCCTATAATACCTACTTATATAAAAGTAATGTGATTAAAATGAAAAAAATTATAGTGCACTATGCTTTTATTAGGTGGTAAACTTAATTCCTGCCGCTCGCTACCAGAGAGTGCCAGCTCCAAATTGGCAACGCCGGCAAGTTTCAACGGTGAAGTCGTGTGGTTTGTGTAGTTTATACATTGCTGAAAGTGATTCAGTCCTCATAGGTTAGATTTCTTGACGCCAAAGAAATTTTCCAATTGATTGAAAATGAACCGCGATAAATTCTGCTGTTTTTTTCGACATGTGCTTTTTTATTACTTCAACCTCAAGAAAATCGCAGCTGAAACGCATCTTTTATTATGAGAAGTGTATGGTGATGAAACTCCATCAGAAATAACATATAGAGTTTGGTTGGAACGCTTTCGAAACGGTAATTTTGACGTGGAAAAAAAAGAACCTCCCGGAGAACCGAAAAAATTTGAAGACCTCGAAATGCAAGAATTGCTCAATTCTCAATTAAGGATCCAGCTCAAACGGTTTTAGAGTTGTCAAAAGCATTAAATGTTACTTCAACGACCGTCTCAAAACGCTCGCACGGAAAAATTCATAAGAAAGGAATATGAGTATCATATGAGTAGTCAGAAAATGCCATTTTGAATCGTTTGTCTATCGCAACTTCTTTGCTTGCCAGACAAAGAAAAAAGAGTTTTCTGTGGCGTATTATGACTGGCGTTGAAAATAAATTTATTTTGGTAATCCCAAGCAGAAAAAATCATGAGCGAACCCCGGCCAATCATCTACTTTAATACCGAAGAAGAATATTCATGGACATAAGACCTTAGTTTGATGGAACCAGGAGGGTGTATTGTATTACGAGCTCTTGCGTCCAAATGAAATCGTTACAGTAGCTGATCGCTACCAATAACAATTATGCCAATTGAGTGAAATTGATGCAAAACAGACCATCCGTAGTCAACAATCGTAGTGCAAAGTCATTCTTTTGCATGATAACGGAAAGTTATCGCAACGCATGTTGCAAAAAGCATAGATCAGACACTTCTACAGCTTGAATGAAAAGTCCTCCTGCATCCAACGTACTCTCCAGACATGGCACCATCGGATTACCATCTCTTCCAGTCGATGCAACACACACTTACGGACACATTTCTCCAGTTACGAAGAAGTCCAAAAGTAAATGGAAGAATGGATCGCCTCGAAAGACACTGCGTTCTACTGTCGTAGGATTATTCTGATGCCAGAGAGATGGGAAAAAGTAGTAAAAAATGGAGGAAATTACTTTCATTAAGGTATTTATTTATCTTTCCTTCGAAACAAATCAATTTTGGAGACAAAAAACTGGAGGAATTAAGTTTACTACCTAATACGTACAGGGTGATTTGTATAAGGTAACCGATCATATTTTTTTAAAATTTAAAGACATGGAAAAATAATTTATACCGACATGCTCAATACAAATAAGAACATTATACAGAGTCATCGAAAAGTATCGGACCTCCCTAATATCTTCAGTTAGAATGCATTTTGGAGAAAATGTCCAATAGCAAAGTTGTATGATTTCTAGCGAGGAGTAAGATGATGACCTTGACTTCGACTTTGACCATGTCCTTCAAGGTCATTTTAAGGTCAACATAATTTTTTTAAATGGAACCCCCTACATTTTATTGCATATTCTTATAGCTTATCTCGAGAGCTTTCCAAAACGCTAGAATAAAACATTTTTTCATTAAATACTTTTTGAGTTATAAAGGTTTGAAGTTAACAATTTGTTAAGTGGCGCGATTCCGGCCAGTTAAGGCAAGAGTGGCGTGTGGATCCGGCCAGTTCACGCATTCGAGCAGCTTCTCGCGAACACTTTCGGACAGTATTCCGCCGTAGCCTACTAGCATCACCGCTTGAAATCGTACAACTTTGTTATTGGACATTTTTCCAAAATACATTCTTACTGAAAATATTAGGGGGATTCAACACTTTTCGATTAATGTATTTTCTTTAAACCAATTAATTGATCTCATTATTCCGCGCACAAAAGTATTAAGGTTATGATTACTGAAAATTAAATTTTACAAGATATTTAAATTTTACAAGATATTTTACATTTTGTGTCAAAAAATTGTTAACTTCCAACCTTTATAATTCAAAAAGTACTTAATGAAAAAATGTTTTATTCTAGCGTTTTGGAAAGCTCTTGAGATAAGCTATAAGAATATGCAATAAAATGTAGGGGGTTTCATTTAAAAAAATAACGTTGACCTTGAAATGATCTTAAAGGACATGGTCAAGGTCAAAGTCAAGGTCATCATCTTACTCCCCGCTTGAAACCATACAACTTTGCTATTGGACATTTTCTCCAAAATGCATTTTAACTGAAGATATTAGGGGGGTCCGATACTTTTCGATGACCCTGTATAGTAAAAATGTTTAGCTTAGGAAAGGGATGGAAGCGTTGACTTACTTTTCTAAAATAAAATACTATACTTTCTATTGCATAGTAGCCCTTTCTGAGGTAAATTCAATAATGTATTAGATAAAATCATTCAAGGTTAATAAAGGTCGCAAACACGTAATAAAATAAAGTCATTTATATACCTTGTATTAGGTGTACAACTTTGCTTCCGTCGTTTTCCTATAGATGACTTTAGCGGTAAGTAGTGATCGAAATAAATAGATCATAGACGTCATACAATAAACTTGAGCATCTGTTAACATAACTCCATAGAAACATTAGTCGATTTATGTCTACATCATAAAGTTATTCTTGATTGAAAATATCAGTTTACGAGCCAAATTCTCGTTATTTGCGAGAGGTTTTAATTTTCTGCTTCAATATGAAGAAATCTGCGGCTGAGGCTCATGAAATACAAATACTTATGGTGAGGCCGCTATTAGTGAAAGAACGTGTCGTGAGTGGTTTCGACGCTTCAAGAACGGTGATTTTGACGTCGAAGACCAGCATAGCGATGAAAGAGCGAAGGTCTTCGAAGATGCAGAATTGGAGGCATTACTTGATCAAAACTCGTCAAAATCAAGAAGAATTGGCACGATCATTGGGAGTGACTCAACAAGCCATTTCAAAACGCCTCAAGGCCATGGGAATGATTCAGAACAAAGGAAATTGGGTGCCGTACGAATTGAAGCCGAGAGATGTTGAACGGCGTTTGTTCGCTTGTGAACAGCTGCTTGAAAGGCAAAAACGGAAGGGATTTCTGCATCGCATTGTTACTGGGGACAAAAAATGGGTTCATTACGATAACCCTAAGCGCAGAAAATCATGGGGAGTTCCTGGCCATGTTTCCACGTCGACGGCCAAACCGAATATTCACGGCTCCAAGGTCATGCTCTGTATTTGGTGGGACCAGCTCGGCGTAGTGTATTATGAGCTGTTAAAACCGACTGAAACAGGCGATCGGTATCGAACGCAATTGATGCGTTTGAGCCGAGCATTGAAAGACAAACGACCGCAATACAACGAGAGAGACGATAAAGTGATTTTGCAGCATGACAATGCTCAACCCCATGTTGCAAAAGTAGTCAAGACATACTTGGAAACGTTGAAATGGGAAGTCCTACCTCACCCGCCATATTTTCCAGACGTTGCTCCCTCTGACTATCACTTGTTTCGACCAATGGCACACGGCCTGGCTGACCAGCAGTTCCGGTCTTATGAAGAAGTAAAAAATTGGATCGATTCGTGGATCGCCTCAAAAGATGACCAGTTTTTTCGACGCGGGATTCGTACGCTATCCGAAATATGGGAGAAAGTAGTGGCCAGCGATGGACAATACTTTGAATCATAAATGTATAACCAATTTTTTACAATAAAGCCTCGAATTTCGGAAAAAAACGGCGGAAGCAAAGTTGTACACCTAATACTTTCACTTTTTACAATAAATATTCAAAATTGTGATCTTGGATTTGACGACATAGATGAAGTCTGTGTGTCAAATAATCCACTGTTCTTCTCAGAATTTCTCCGTACACAGTACTTTCAATGTGTGCCAATCATGTTTATGATTATGTTTATTGTCTTATGACGATGCTTAGTTTCGTTGTAACACTAAACGCATAATGTTAACTACACTGGCGTAATAGTTAATTCACCAATTGTGGACATTTTGATAAATTATCATACATGTGAAAGAAATGGAACTGAAAGATTAAGAGCATTAAATGAACGATATCCAGATAGACATTGACACAATACGTTCAATATTACGAATTATATCACGAACAAAACAATTTGGTACACTTAAAGTAATAGAACCATTAACGATCATATTATGAGAAAAACAACGGAACCAAAGTTGCCGTTTTGATAACTGTTAATTTGGATCCACATACAAATATCCGTAGAATTTCGGAACAAACACAAGTTATTATTTTCTTTAATATAAATAATTTTAAGGCGTAAAAATTACCACATATACCATATAAACTTTGAGGAATAGATTTCTAAAATAGTATAAATTTTTGTGTTTTTGTGACTTGTAACTGCTGAAGTTCTCTGAACGTCCTGAATTTCTTTATCTAATCTGGAGCTATACGCTGGCACAATAGTTAGTAACATACAAAAGTTTGTGAAAAATATGTGAAAACTTTAATACCTATACTCTTATATTTTTCATAATGATATAACAAATATTATGATAGGTTATATTTTTTCCGAAATTTTAGTTTTCAAAGAGAGAATCTAACCGAGACATACTTACGTCAGCATATTATGTCCTGCAACATATAGTTACATTTAAAACATTGCATTTAAAACATTAATAATATTTAATAAACAGCAAGAGACATTTAAAATATTTTACACATAGTTACTCAAAAGCATAAGTTTTTAAATTATTCAAGATCATGGCTTAGGTAAAATTTTCAATATCAAGACTATCAAAATTCTTTTCTCAGCAATTTTACCAAATAAATTATTGTATTAAATGCTATATATTAATGTCATATTCAAACTTTTGTATGTTATAGGGGATCTGCAGATAATATTACTGTTGTTGTGATTAATTTGAAGAATCGCCAAGACAACGTATCGGAGTCAGAAAAGGACAAATGACAATTCTCGTCCATACTCTGCATGTTTAATCCTAAGGTTTCAAAAAAATCTAGTCATTAAAGTAATCTAACCTGCTACTGATAATTAAACTATTGCAGAGCTGCTATTATATGTATATATATATCATATTTACAATTTTAATCTCGATCTTGAAAACGTGGTCTTGATAACGTAAAAAATAATAATGGAAATTAACATAAAAAGATTTATATTTTTAATGTATTAATGAATAATTGTTTATTTTATTTCTACACAAAATAAATAAATAATGTTAATTATATTAATTTAAGGCGCATCTCTGATTCAACTACGATATCGCATGATTGATTGATACCACTATTTTATTTCAAGGAGCTAATTAATGATATATAATATGGCCAATATGACCATGATATGGCTATCAAATTCAAGAAGTTCAATAATAAAGTGAAAAAATAGATGTTGGTTTCATCTGTCAATTAAAGCTTATGAGTGACTGTACTTGAGCATTTGACGGATGTTAATTGTAGTTACTACTCAAATTGAAAAATTTAATAATTGTGGTTATTTGCAAAGTGATAGAAGACTTTTCAGTTTAATGCACTGTACTTTGCATATGTACTTTGGTCGTTGTTACAGTTTGAATACAACTTCCAATAATAAATAAATGTATATCTAATGCGCATATATGTATGTATACATCGTGTAATATTCATATGTGTGCAAGTGCATTACATTTATTTACATTTATATGAAAATGAAATCGCAGGTTATTTTAATTCTATCTAGGAAAATAAACATATCTAGGAAAATAAACTATCTAGGAAAATACACATATATATAGTGTGTTTGTGCGCTATATTTAAATCGTGGGCAAATAACCTCCATAAGTCTATTTACTTAACCTTTTAACCCTTGGTAAAGAATTAAAGCCGATCGGTTAATGACAGTTCAGCTAATAGCGATGGAGTACGTAGTTCGCAAATATGTTACTCTGGACTCCAAAATTATTGTATTTTCGAGGAGAGGGAATGGAATGGCAAGAATAAAATCTTCAATACAGCCGTCGTCATGAAGTGACGGGAACTCGAAAATAATTTCTAAAGAAGGGTAAGTTTTGTTATAAATATAACTTATATATTATTTATCTATACGCGTACGAAATATCAGTTAGCAAGAAATAGAAAACACAAGAAAATGTAATATTATAACTCAGATATCGGGCACTTAGAGTAGTAAGAGTATGAATCTGGGTTACCATGTTGTCACGGTTCCTCTCGGAGCGGTCAGACGAACGCTCGTGACACAGAACGGCGGAAGATGAGCTCGCCGATTTCCACGGGTTCTTGCGACGCTAGGTTTGGTTCTCGGTGAGTTCTAGGTTCGATGTGAGTGGGCGTGTGAGTGGGTGAGTGAAGCACGTCGTGAATGTGGATAACGAAAACAAAATTTATTCTGATTGCTTACAGGACTTAAGTATGCACACTTACCTCTACACTTAACTTTACACGCAAACTTACATCTAAACGCAAACTTATATCTACGCGGACTTAAATCTAAGCTTATCTCTAACGCGAGCGTCCGGTTACGGCAGCGGTGCGGGCGGACATGTTCGAATCCGCGGCGGTGCGTGGCGGGTGAGTCGGTCGGTCGAGGCTCGGATGGTATCGCGACGGGTGATCGATTGGTGATCGTATGTGTCGGTCGACCTGGAAGCGACGCGGCGTCGGAGGTGAGTGAGACGGTCCGGCTATCGGGGAGTCCAGAGCGCAGGGCAGACACGCCACCTCTGTGTCCTTTGGTTGCTGGAACATCTCGGATCAGTGAAGGGCCTCGAGAGAGGATGAGCACATTCACGTGGTCGTGCCTCCAGGAGGCCAAGAGCGCTTGGCCGAGGCGGTGAGCGCGCCACCTCTGAACAAAAGGATTTGCATAAAATGGATATAATTTTTGGACATTTTATATACAAAAACATCGAATTTGTAGGCTAGGAATATGTCTGCTACTACCCTGAGTAACATTCAAAAGCTTCTAACTGCCGCTCATTGTTTGTTAAAAAGATATTCACAAAAAAGGTACATTAATTACGCGCGCGCGCCTGCATGCGAAAAATATTTCTATCACACCAATTCATCAATAAAATATTTGTTTATATATTTCATGTATTTTTTCTTTAAAAAATGCAAGGAATGTTACATTGAGAAATTCATACAAATGCATGTTGAAAATTTGGAAGCCGCGTGTTACGTTTAGTTGCATACACACACACACACACATACTGCTGCCCTGCACACTGCTCCCTTCGCCCGCCCAACAGGGCGGGCTCGCGCTAGGTGCGTTTGTTTCTATTTTATATACATACACACCCACCGCGAGCAGTGTGTGGGTGTGTGTGTGTGTGTGTGTGTGTGTGTGCGCGTACGGCTGGCATCTTCCTAGCCTACAAATTTGATGTATTTGTATATACGGTGTCCAAAAATTACACTCATTTTATATAACTTCTTTTGTTCATAACTTTTTAATAAACAATGAGCAACGACTAAAACCTTCAGAAGGTCACTCAGAAGAGTGGCCTCTATAACATATGTCAGTCAAGGTCATAAAAGTTGGGTCCTTTTACCTATTCGGTACTTTTACCAAAATCTGTTATAAGAAATAATAAGAGAACGATAACCGATGACAACGTCGATACGACTATTTTTGCAGGATCCCGAGAGAAGACTAAAGATTTAGAAGATTTTTACGTATAATTGCGATCGTCTCTGATCGCTTCCGCGCGAAAACAGACTATCACGGATTCGGAATCCGCGCTCACAGGCTCTTCTCCGTGTTTCTTAAAGATACTGGTCAGCGGTTTTTTATATAACGCTGATGAGCCTAGTCGCGCTTGATGTTTGTGCTTGTCCGATGTCCGGTGATAGACGGATTATGCCCATTCTCACGAGACTACGATGCAAAGCTTAGCAGCGAATAATGTTACAAAAAGGGGCAATACACAAAGAATTCGGAAAGTCGCTGGGCTCTGCATTCGCACGGTAATAAGACACAATCATCAAGTGGCACGGTAGTACCGCGACGCCAAGTATACAGGGTGCGGCGCCAAAATCCGGACAAATTATACATTTTTTTCAAACATTTTTTATTGCAAAAACGAAAAGGTTTACAAAATTTTTTTAACCACATTGTTTGTAAGGTCATAAAGAACACATTTACTCAATATATCCCCCGCTTGCTTGAATGACCGCCTCCATTCTCGGTCTGAAGCGGGCGCAGGCGCGCTTTAATGTGTCATGATCCATATCGGTGAATGCCGCTTCAATAGCGGCTCTCAATGATGCGACGTTTGGATGTCTGGACTTGTTCGTGACCTTTTCAACTACGCTCCATACATATAAGTCCAAAGGATTCAAATCTACGCTGTTGGGAGGCCAGAATTCTTTCGACCAAAACATGTCGACGTTGTCCGACAACCAATTTTGCACGAAATGACTTGTGTGGGCGGGCGCACCGTCCTACTGGAAAACATACGGCTTTCCAGACGACACAGTTTCCATCCACGGCTTTACTACATTTGTCAGAACACGCAAATAAACTTCTTTTGTAACATTTTCGCTTTTATTAAAAAAATGCGGTGGCATGAATCACCCTCACTGGATGATATTGCAAAACCTTCATTGGACTTATCCGACTTATCGTACTTTGCAATAACATCATACACAGTCGATCTCGGGTACCCAAAGAACCGAATGATTTCTGTCGCCGAGCGCCCAGGGCGAACACTTTCGATAATCGCGGCTCTTCGATTATACTCCGCACTTGGTTTCAACATTGCGACTGTTTCGAGGTTATGATGGTTTAATACATGCGTCAAGCTATTTGAACGCTAATCGCGATATCTACTAGTGATATAGAACGGCGAGAATTTCAAATTGAATTTTGTCCGGATTTTGGCGCCGCACCCTGTATAAAGAAATCGTCAGATGTCACCAGGGAATGACACACGAAACATCATGGCACTACCAATAGCTTATCCGAAGTTTGCCTGTCAATCAAGCTTTTCATTAAAATTTCTCATGGTAAAACTGCAGTTTAGGGGAGTCAGCAATGACCTTGAA
>NW_022639702.1:230982-231217 GCF_010583005.1 Odontomachus brunneus
AAAATTACATTCATTTTATGCAAATTTTTGCTAATAATTTTTTTAACAAACAACGAGCGACGGCTATAACTTTTTGCATGTGTTGTGCCCTCAATTATGATAAGCACAACCGGTAATTGGGATTCCGGTGCAGACGTGCAAACGGTTAGGATAGTAAGGGAATCTTATAATCTTGAGAAGTTTTTATAATAAAAATATATTATTGAACTTGTCTTCTTACAGTTTCTGATCACGT
>NW_022639702.1:231227-232883 GCF_010583005.1 Odontomachus brunneus
ATAACTTTTTGCATGTTATTCAGGACATATATATATATATATATATATATATATATATATAAATATAAACATCGAATTTATAAGCTAGGAAGATGCCTGCTACACACACACACAATGCTCGCCCGCTCGCGATGTGTGCGCTTGTTCTTATTATATTTGGATGATTTAACAATCATCTATATAATTTTGCGACGCTACATAAATTAAGAAGACTTCGGAGTGTCTATAAAACTGTTTTAGCTTTTACGTCGTACAGATTTAACTAATCAAAAAGCGTTTTTGCACGTTTAAAGTACTCATTGAAACACACTGCGCAGACATAATCTTTTCATCAAAAACGAAAAAAAATGTTTAAGTTAATTGTTCGCTAGCACAATTCGTAGGTTATAAAAAATTTCTGCCGTGCATATGAAAACAAAAAAAAATATCTGCGCACTATAAAATATTCTAAAAAATAACATCCAATCTTCAAAAATATGCTTAAAAGCTTTAAAAAAGCACAATTTGTTAAAAAAAATGCTATTACTTTTTGCTAAGATGTAGATAAAACAGAACAGTTTAGACGTCCATTGTAACGAGATATCTATTCTGCTACTATTTTCTTTTTGTGATATTTCTTTTACTTGTTAATATGTACATATAGAGATATAGTTTATATGTAGTATTTAATAGTTATTTTTGGTGATATATATATATATATATATATATATATATATATATATATATACTACTGTGTCCAAAAAGTAAAACCAGTTTTCAATTTAAATCGCGCGGATAAACCGCAAATCATAAATATTTTTTTTTCTAAGTTGGCAACATTGTGACAGACATCTGTGATAAATTTCATGTCAAGACATTTATTACTTTTTGCTTTACGCTTGGTTTTGTACGACGCTAAAAGTGCATTCGGCGATTTTTACAATGTCTAATTATATTGAGCAAAGAAGTTGCATTAAATTTTGTTTGCGGAATGAAATTTCAGGCGCAGAAACGTTCAAAATGTTGCAAAAAGCCTACGGGGATCATGCTTTATCGGAAAGGCATGTTTACAAGTGGTATAAACAGTTCAAAGAAGGTCGTGAAAGTGTTGAAGACGAAGAGCGTTCCGGACGGCCATCAACCTCTACCGATGAACAACACGTCAAGAAAATCGAAGAACTTGTGCTTGCTAATCGTCGAATGACTGTTAGAGACCTTGCTGATACTGTTGGTATTTCGAAAGGATCTGCCAATACCATTTTGAAAGATATTTTGGGCCTGAAACGTGTAAAATCTCGACTAGTGCCAAATGCACCTTCTCACACTGCACTCGTTCTTCGTGACATTTTCGCCAAAAATTCGATCCATATCGTTCCACAACCACCATATTCGCCTGATTTAGCACCGTGTGACTTCTGGCTATTTCCGAAACTCAAAACCTCTGCGGGGAAATCGTTTTGAGACGATAGAAGAGATACAACGTGAATCGCTACGCCCTCTGAAAGCCATCCCGGAAGGCGACTTTAATTCTTGTTTCGAGGAGTGGAAAATACGTTGGCATAAGTGTATTGTGTCGGGAGGGGATTACTTTGAAGGCGACGAAATAGATTTGGAAGAATAAATAAATATTTTTTGAAATAAATAAAAACTGGTCTTACTTTTTGGACACAGTAGTAT
>NW_022639702.1:232893-233240 GCF_010583005.1 Odontomachus brunneus
CAAAAAAGGTACATTAATTACGCGCGCGCGCCTGCATGCGAAAAATATTTCTATCACACCAATTCATCAATAAAATATTTGTTTATATATTTCATGTATTTTTTCTTTAAAAAATGCAAGGAATGTTACATTGAGAAATTCATACAAATGCATGTTGAAAATTTGGAAGCCGCGTGTTACGTTTAGTTGCATACACACACACACACACATACTGCTGCCCTGCACACTGCTCCCTTCGCCCGCCCAACAGGGCGGGCTCGCGCTAGGTGCGTTTGTTTCTATTTTATATACATACACACCCACCGCGAGCAGTGTGTGGGTGTGTGTGTGTGTGTGTGTGTGTGTGT
>NW_022639702.1:233250-233369 GCF_010583005.1 Odontomachus brunneus
AATCATAAATATTTTTTTTTCTAAGTTGGCAACATTGTGACAGACATCTGTGATAAATTTCATGTCAAGACATTTATTACTTTTTGCTTTACGCTTGGTTTTGTACGACGCTAAAAGTG
>NW_022639702.1:233379-235750 GCF_010583005.1 Odontomachus brunneus
AGCCTACAAATTTGATGTATTTGTATATACGGTGTCCAAAAATTACACTCATTTTATATAACTTCTTTTGTTCATAACTTTTTAATAAACAATGAGCAACGACTAAAACCTTCAGAAGGTCACTCAGAAGAGTGGCCTCTATAACATATGTCAGTCAAGGTCATAAAAGTTGGGTCCTTTTACCTATTCGGTACTTTTACCAAAATCTGTTATAAGAAATAATAAGAGAACGATAACCGATGACAACGTCGATACGACTATTTTTGCAGGATCCCGAGAGAAGACTAAAGATTTAGAAGATTTTTACGTATAATTGCGATCGTCTCTGATCGCTTCCGCGCGAAAACAGACTATCACGGATTCGGAATCCGCGCTCACAGGCTCTTCTCCGTGTTTCTTAAAGATACTGGTCAGCGGTTTTTTATATAACGCTGATGAGCCTAGTCGCGCTTGATGTTTGTGCTTGTCCGATGTCCGGTGATAGACGGATTATGCCCATTCTCACGAGACTACGATGCAAAGCTTAGCAGCGAATAATGTTACAAAAAGGGGCAATACACAAAGAATTCGGAAAGTCGCTGGGCTCTGCATTCGCACGGTAATAAGACACAATCATCAAGTGGCACGGTAGTACCGCGACGCCAAGTATACAGGGTGCGGCGCCAAAATCCGGACAAATTATACATTTTTTTCAAACATTTTTTATTGCAAAAACGAAAAGGTTTACAAAATTTTTTTAACCACATTGTTTGTAAGGTCATAAAGAACACATTTACTCAATATATCCCCCGCTTGCTTGAATGACCGCCTCCATTCTCGGTCTGAAGCGGGCGCAGGCGCGCTTTAATGTGTCATGATCCATATCGGTGAATGCCGCTTCAATAGCGGCTCTCAATGATGCGACGTTTGGATGTCTGGACTTGTTCGTGACCTTTTCAACTACGCTCCATACATATAAGTCCAAAGGATTCAAATCTACGCTGTTGGGAGGCCAGAATTCTTTCGACCAAAACATGTCGACGTTGTCCGACAACCAATTTTGCACGAAATGACTTGTGTGGGCGGGCGCACCGTCCTACTGGAAAACATACGGCTTTCCAGACGACACAGTTTCCATCCACGGCTTTACTACATTTGTCAGAACACGCAAATAAACTTCTTTTGTAACATTTTCGCTTTTATTAAAAAAATGCGGTGGCATGAATCACCCTCACTGGATGATATTGCAAAACCTTCATTGGACTTATCCGACTTATCGTACTTTGCAATAACATCATACACAGTCGATCTCGGGTACCCAAAGAACCGAATGATTTCTGTCGCCGAGCGCCCAGGGCGAACACTTTCGATAATCGCGGCTCTTCGATTATACTCCGCACTTGGTTTCAACATTGCGACTGTTTCGAGGTTATGATGGTTTAATACATGCGTCAAGCTATTTGAACGCTAATCGCGATATCTACTAGTGATATAGAACGGCGAGAATTTCAAATTGAATTTTGTCCGGATTTTGGCGCCGCACCCTGTATAAAGAAATCGTCAGATGTCACCAGGGAATGACACACGAAACATCATGGCACTACCAATAGCTTATCCGAAGTTTGCCTGTCAATCAAGCTTTTCATTAAAATTTCTCATGGTAAAACTGCAGTTTAGGGGAGTCAGCAATGACCTTGAACTTGACATATATTACAAAGGCGATCGTCCTGAGTAACATGTGTTATGTAGGACAAAACATGATGAAACGCTAAAAGACGTTTCAGCCGAAATGCACGTATTGCATAAACGAAATACGGCAAGTAAATCAAAAGTGCACGCGCTGCAGAAACATCACGTTACACTTTTGAACTGTTAGGTAATTAGGTCGGTAACCTAATTCCCTAATTTTATGAATGATATATAAAGAGTTGGACCACCTACTCGAGAGAGAGAGTAGAGAGAAGTTCTGACCAGTCTAGAGGCGCACGTTACATGTCTCAAGTGAGAGACAACTGACTCTAGAGTAATACGAGTGTTTCGCATTATAATAACATTAACCTACTCGGTAAAGGATAAGTTAAAAGGTATCTATGTGAAGTGTAATAAGAACGTGATCAGAAACTGTAAGAAGACAAGTTCAATAATATATTTTTATTATAAAAACTTCTCAAGATTATAAGATTCCCTTACTATCCTAACCGTTTGCACGTCTGCACCGGAATCCCAATTACCGGTTGTGCTTATCATAATTGAGGGCACAACACATGCAAAAAGTTATAGCCGTCGCTCGTTGTTTGTTAAAAAAATTATTAGCAAAAATTTGCATAAAATGAATGTAATTTTTGAACACCGTATATATATATATATATATATATATATATATATATATATA
>NW_022639702.1:236769-237142 GCF_010583005.1 Odontomachus brunneus
CGATTTTTACAATGTCTAATTATATTGAGCAAAGAAGTTGCATTAAATTTTGTTTGCGGAATGAAATTTCAGGCGCAGAAACGTTCAAAATGTTGCAAAAAGCCTACGGGGATCATGCTTTATCGGAAAGGCATGTTTACAAGTGGTATAAACAGTTCAAAGAAGGTCGTGAAAGTGTTGAAGACGAAGAGCGTTCCGGACGGCCATCAACCTCTACCGATGAACAACACGTCAAGAAAATCGAAGAACTTGTGCTTGCTAATCGTCGAATGACTGTTAGAGACCTTGCTGATACTGTTGGTATTTCGAAAGGATCTGCCAATACCATTTTGAAAGATATTTTGGGCCTGAAACGTGTAAAATCTCGACTAGT
>NW_022639702.1:237274-237581 GCF_010583005.1 Odontomachus brunneus
GTTTACAAAATTTTTTTAACCACATTGTTTGTAAGGTCATAAAGAACACATTTACTCAATATATCCCCCGCTTGCTTGAATGACCGCCTCCATTCTCGGTCTGAAGCGGGCGCAGGCGCGCTTTAATGTGTCATGATCCATATCGGTGAATGCCGCTTCAATAGCGGCTCTCAATGATGCGACGTTTGGATGTCTGGACTTGTTCGTGACCTTTTCAACTACGCTCCATACATATAAGTCCAAAGGATTCAAATCTACGCTGTTGGGAGGCCAGAATTCTTTCGACCAAAACATGTCGACGTTGTCC
>NW_022639702.1:237591-238177 GCF_010583005.1 Odontomachus brunneus
CCTCTGCGGGGAAATCGTTTTGAGACGATAGAAGAGATACAACGTGAATCGCTACGCCCTCTGAAAGCCATCCCGGAAGGCGACTTTAATTCTTGTTTCGAGGAGTGGAAAATACGTTGGCATAAGTGTATTGTGTCGGGAGGGGATTACTTTGAAGGCGACGAAATAGATTTGGAAGAATAAATAAATATTTTTTGAAATAAATAAAAACTGGTCTTACTTTTTGGACACAGTAGTATATATATATTCAATAAATATTTTTCCACCACAAAATATAATATAATTACAAATATCCTTACATTAAATAAGCCTATAAAATATCAATAAAATACCGATACGATAAATCAAGTGCACGTAAAAATACATATATATATATACATATACGACTATAGCAGGATCAATAACAGTAATGATAAATAATATACAATCGTGAAATCACACACGTATATAATCATAAAATTAACAATAAAATATAATTAAAGCAGCGATGAACTAGATGAAGAGGAACAGTACAGTTTCTGTGTAACTTAATGCTACATACATATATATATATATATATATATATATATATATATATATATATATA
>NW_022639702.1:238187-238307 GCF_010583005.1 Odontomachus brunneus
CAATAACATCATACACAGTCGATCTCGGGTACCCAAAGAACCGAATGATTTCTGTCGCCGAGCGCCCAGGGCGAACACTTTCGATAATCGCGGCTCTTCGATTATACTCCGCACTTGGTT
>NW_022639702.1:238317-238472 GCF_010583005.1 Odontomachus brunneus
AACATTTTCGCTTTTATTAAAAAAATGCGGTGGCATGAATCACCCTCACTGGATGATATTGCAAAACCTTCATTGGACTTATCCGACTTATCGTACTTTGCAATAACATCATACACAGTCGATCTCGGGTACCCAAAGAACCGAATGATTTCTGT
>NW_022639702.1:238482-238833 GCF_010583005.1 Odontomachus brunneus
TATTCGAAAGAAGTTGCTACTATTACGTAACGGAAAAACGGTTTTATGTCATTTCCTTTTACTGTGAATTCGTAAAGAAGGTTGAGGAGGAGGAAAGAGGGAGGGCAATCTCCAAATCTCCTTCTTTCCTTCTTTCATCCTTCTCTTCTTATTACTAATTTCTAATATCTACGCAAAGTAAAATATTAAGATAAAATAATTAATAAACGTTATTTATTTTAGATATAAGTGAACTGGGTCAAATCGGCCTTGCCATTCGGTGTGAATTATTATGGAAGTAACAAACGAGGGGGTTTAGCAGAAATTATATGGGTGAGTATTTATATATTGTATATATATATATATATATAT
>NW_022639702.1:238843-239779 GCF_010583005.1 Odontomachus brunneus
CTATTTGAACGCTAATCGCGATATCTACTAGTGATATAGAACGGCGAGAATTTCAAATTGAATTTTGTCCGGATTTTGGCGCCGCACCCTGTATAAAGAAATCGTCAGATGTCACCAGGGAATGACACACGAAACATCATGGCACTACCAATAGCTTATCCGAAGTTTGCCTGTCAATCAAGCTTTTCATTAAAATTTCTCATGGTAAAACTGCAGTTTAGGGGAGTCAGCAATGACCTTGAACTTGACATATATTACAAAGGCGATCGTCCTGAGTAACATGTGTTATGTAGGACAAAACATGATGAAACGCTAAAAGACGTTTCAGCCGAAATGCACGTATTGCATAAACGAAATACGGCAAGTAAATCAAAAGTGCACGCGCTGCAGAAACATCACGTTACACTTTTGAACTGTTAGGTAATTAGGTCGGTAACCTAATTCCCTAATTTTATGAATGATATATAAAGAGTTGGACCACCTACTCGAGAGAGAGAGTAGAGAGAAGTTCTGACCAGTCTAGAGGCGCACGTTACATGTCTCAAGTGAGAGACAACTGACTCTAGAGTAATACGAGTGTTTCGCATTATAATAACATTAACCTACTCGGTAAAGGATAAGTTAAAAGGTATCTATGTGAAGTGTAATAAGAACGTGATCAGAAACTGTAAGAAGACAAGTTCAATAATATATTTTTATTATAAAAACTTCTCAAGATTATAAGATTCCCTTACTATCCTAACCGTTTGCACGTCTGCACCGGAATCCCAATTACCGGTTGTGCTTATCATAATTGAGGGCACAACACATGCAAAAAGTTATAGCCGTCGCTCGTTGTTTGTTAAAAAAATTATTAGCAAAAATTTGCATAAAATGAATGTAATTTTTGAACACCGTATATATATATATATATATATATATATATATATATATATA
>NW_022639702.1:241938-242719 GCF_010583005.1 Odontomachus brunneus
ACGGTTTAACGACCGTCTCTAACACGTGGATGTACACCGCCGCGTTGATTTTGAGTCCCTGCTCAAAGAAATACGGCGGCATCACGTCTCCGTCACTGCTGACGACGCCCAAAACCATAACCGACGCAGGGAACTTCGTATGCATGACCGTCGGCACATCGGAAGCGTCCTCGCAAATCCACCTATCGTTTTGGCGGTTGATCTTTCTGTCCTGAATAAAGTTTTTCTCGTCGGTGAAGAACCGAAGATGATGGGCGCTCTCGTGCTTAATGTCGTTT
This sequence comes from Odontomachus brunneus, assembly GCF_010583005.1. Lineage (NCBI taxonomy): Eukaryota > Metazoa > Arthropoda > Insecta > Hymenoptera > Formicidae > Odontomachus > Odontomachus brunneus. The sequence goes on from NW_022639702.1 coordinate 242,217, forward strand.
AGCAGTGCTTGGTATTTGATTTTCCGGTTGACTTTCATGGCGTCCGTCAGCAATTGTCGCCTCCGTAGTACATACGATTTATAATGCAGATCCTGGTGAACTGCACGACTCACTGTTGCACGATGTACGCCCATATCTTTGGCCAACTTTGCCATACTGGTTCCAGGACTCTGGTCAATCCGATCCTTTAACTGATCGATGAATTCACCAGTCCGCTTCCGGTCAGATCGCTTGCTGTGGCTTGCCCGGTCCGAAGTAACGTCGTCCTTGTTGTCCGCCTCTCGATAGGTTTTGGCTATCTCGTAAACTTGCGTTTTTGAGTAGCCAAACCAATCCACAATCTCCTTGGCGGTCTTCCCGGCGCGCAGTGATTCCAGGATCGCACCTCTCCTGTCCTGTTCTTTGCTCATCTTTCCACTTTCACTTTATACGTTGTTTCACTGTCAAAGTACGCTTCTTAAGCTTTAATTAGAAACCTAGAACACAAAAATCCAATAACACAT
>NW_022639702.1:243578-245936 GCF_010583005.1 Odontomachus brunneus
GAAAAAATATTTTATTATAGCGTTTTGGAAAGCTCTCGAGATGTGCTATAAGAATATGCAATGAAAAATGGGGTGTTCCATTTAAAAAAATTAATGTGACCTTGACCTCATCATCGCTACGCAACCCAAGGTCAAACTGATGTGATCAGTAAATACATCTTTTTAAACCCCACAACTTTTGTCTGAAACATTTTTTTGTAAAACTTATATTTTTCCTGATATTCGGGCGTCCCGGTACTTTCCGAACACCCTGTATATATATAATATTCATTTACTCAAAATTCCCATACAGCACAGTTCATTGCAGCTAAATTACAGCAACGTTGCAACGTTGCAGATTGCAATGCAACATTACCAAGACATTGCAGAGATATTGATTTGCAATGTACTAGCATACTTGTAGCAACTTAACATTAATATTTCAGAGACATTGCGAAATCTAAATTCCAATATTTAATATAATATGAATACAACAATTTAATATGCTTTGATAATAAAATACTATAATAAAATAATGTTTATGCAAAATTTGTACATGAAAGATAATAACAAATAGTTTATTGTATTAAAACATTCTTTCCTTGAAGATTATATGCTCACACATGCGTACGGAAAGTTCCGTCTAAGAGATTTACTCAGACATGGGACTCGATTTTCTACTTAATTTATAATTATTCATGTACATAACTTGTGAGTGATTGTTTGGATTCCATTTAGTATTTCGAAAAGTGTGTGTACAGCTTTTCCGTAAAAGTAATACGCTTATTGGATAATAATCCAATAAGTCACATCATGTGTCACATTGCACTGATCTCTGTCTCTTTCTATTACGTGACGTTGTGGAAGTTTCTACAGCGCATACGTACACGACAAGCATATGTGAGAACCATATCGAATTCGCTCGAATCTGGCATCACTCCTAAGGCCGGTATTAATAGTCGGATCTTATATATAAGATTGTCGTTTATCTTCAGATATTGTACGGCTCAGTTCATTGGCTACGAAGCATCTGAAGATGAACTTAAGACAATCTCAAATATAACATCCGACTGTGAATACCGGCCTAAGTCCTGAGAAACACTTGCAAGTTCCCGGCGAAAAATAGCCCATCGAATCGACGTCAAATCGACGTCGATTAGTTTCTACTAATGGCTTCTGCCCACTGGATGTGGCAACGCTTGCCGCGCGGCGGAAGTTCTCGCGATAGCCAATCAATGCGCCGCTTTCCGTAAAAGCTGGAAAGTTCTTATGGAAAAACGGCACTTTGATTGGCTATCGCGAGAACATCCGCCGCGCGACAACCAATCAATATGTTGTTTTTCCGTAAGAGCTAGAAGGTTATTACGGAAAGCAGCATATTGATTGGCTGTCGCGCAAACTTCCGCCGCGCGGCAAGCATTACCGCGTCTAGTGTGCATAAGTCTCGTGAGAGTCCCCGAGCGGTCCGAACGCGTTTGTGCGTGCTCGTGCTTTGTTCTTTGTGACCGCATATATTTTTGAAGAAGTCGTTACACCTCCGTATATCGCAAATCAGGTAATCGTCATACTTTTTGCATGGTGTTGGGGCAGTGTCGCAAGCCGCCTGGAACAAATTTTGTGAAGAAGAAGAAGTTAGTTTCAACTACTGTTCTGGGCAGTACGTTAGATTAGGCATTTGTCTAATCAGAAAAGGGTAAGCTTTTGATCATATTGCACTTGTTTCATTCTCACATTACTAATTATTTTTATTTAAATAATATATTCAATGCAACACATTTAAATAAAGTACAGTTTTAAATTATAGGCTGTATTTGTGTTAAGATACAGATTGTGTATAGATAGACAGGCTGTAACTATTGTGTAATGTAGCAAAATTTATAATTTTAGAAGGAATATTAATAGAAAATACACATTCTATATATCTTATAATATATTAATAGTAAATATATCTAACGCATTAAGACAAAAAATATTTGTTTCAAAACGTCATATTAGGAGAATTGTTGCAGATAAAACTAACATATACAGGGTGGACCATTTTAATCCATCCAGTCGAATATGTCGAAAACCAAGCACGGGAGAGAAAAATTTTTCAGACAAAAGTTGTTTGGTTTCGAGGAGAGCATAAGATGGTACCATTACTTTGACCTTGAAGAATTATTTGAAAGTCACATGAAAGTCACCTCAATTTTTTTAAACGGCATCCCCTATTTTTTATTACATATTCTTGTAGCTGACCTCGAGAGCTTTCCAAAACATTGTAATGAAATGTTCCTTCATTGAGTACTTTTCGAGTTATAAAGCTCCAAAGTTGCAATATGAAAAAATTCAAAATATCTCGTAAAGTATTCACTTTCCGTCTTATCTTACACGATTCAA
>NW_022639702.1:246080-251741 GCF_010583005.1 Odontomachus brunneus
ATCTTGCCATAACCGGTTGGATCATCTCCAGATCTTACCTTCACTGGTTGGATCATGTCCAGATCTTGCCTTGACCGGTTGGATCATGTCCAATTCTTGCCTTGACTAGTTGAATCGTGTAAGATAAGACGGAAAGTGAATACTTTACGAGATATTTTGAATTTTTTCATATTGCAACTTTGGAGCTTTATAACTCGAAAAGTACTCAATGAAGAAACATTTCATTACAATGTTTTGGAAAGCTCTCGAGGTCAGCTACAAGAATATGTAATAAAAAATAGGGAAAAAAAATTGAGGTGACTTTCATGTGACTTTCAAATAATTCTTCAAGGTCAAAGCAATGATACCATCTTATAGTCCCCTCGAAACCAAACAACTTTTGTCTGAAAAATTTTTTTCTCCCGTGCTTGGTTTTCGATATATTCGACTGGATGTATTAAAATGGTCCACCCTGTATATAGCAGGAGTATCTAAACAAATTTAGAAAAAATCATCCACTGTCATACACAATACATGTCTTGAAGATAATTTGGATTTAACTAAAATTTGTGATATAAGTATTCATACATTTAATGAAAACATCAATGATGATACATGTAATGTTAAAAATATAATATCTGAAACAAAAATCATATTTTGCAATGTTCAAATGATAATAATATAACTGATATGCAAATAGACAATTATGATTATGATGATGATAATAATCATGCGAATGACACTCACAATTCTACCTTAGAAAGTAAAAGTAAATATGATAATGATGATGATGATGACAATAAATTTAAAAATGCTGTAGCTACATGGGCTGTTTCATATAATATTAATCATAACGCATGTAATGCGTTAATAAACATTTTACGACAATTTACATCATGTAATTTCCCAAAGGATATAAGAACATTATTACGAACTCCACGACAAATTCATGTTATAAGTGCTTGTGGTGGAGAATATTTTTATTCGTGTTTGGATAAAGTTATTAAACAAATATTATTAAAATCAGTAGGTATAGTAGGCCGGTTCTAACCCCTGGTCCTCCGAGGGGGTTGAGGAGCGGAGGGTATGACATCCCGGGGGGTATGACGTCACGGGGAGTATGACGTCAAGGGGGATTGCATCACCGGGGGGTGGGTATGACGTCACCGCGGGGGGGTATCATCGGTCGGTAATTGAGGGGGGGGCATACCGATGTTACCGGCGGTCGGTAATTTTTACCGATATTATATAACATTTAATTACATAATTTTTACCAACATATAATTACACAATCGATAGTACCGACAATCGGTAATTTATAACCGATATTATATACCAACATTTAATTTTTTACCAATATTTAATTTTTTACCAACATATATTTACATAATTTTTACCAGAATATTTACATAATACTAACGATCGGTAATTTATTACCGATATTATATACCAACATTTAATTTTTTACCAATATTTAATTTTTTACCAACATATATTTACATAATTTTTACCAGAATATTTACATAATACTAACGATCGGTAATTTATTACCGATATTATATACCAACATTTAATTACTTAATTTTATCAGCACATATATATTTTTACATAATTTTTACTGTCGTATTTACATAATACCGATGATCGGTAATTACCGATATTATATAATTTTTTCTATCTGCTTTCGATAGATCATTTTACCGATCTGCAGCGGTTTCCGCGGCGGATTTTGCGGCGGTTTTCGCGGCCGGTTTTGCGCCGCCCGCGCCGCCCGCGGCACCTCCATGGTCCTTTTGGATAGGAATGTAATAATTCATTCGTTTGACGTTTCCTGCAGCACCGTTAGTATACATCTTCTTAACAGTCTAACTTGTCTGTTCGATCCTTGTGTCACATGACAAATGATGCAATGGTCATGTAAGAGCCGTTTTTCTAATATAGACAATTCCCCCAAAGTGGGCGATCCGGTGCGCGTGAGCAAGTTCAAGACTGTCTTTGCTAAATGCTACACGCCCAATTGGACTACTGAGGTGTTTAAGATCGTCAAGGTGCAGGCGACCAATTCTATGACTTATCTGCTCGAAGATTCTCGCGGACAGCCTATAGTCAGAGGTTTCCACGAGTACGAAGTGCATCGTGTTGCCAATCCAATCGTGTACTTGGTGGAAAAAGTGTTGTGCAGAAAAGATGATAAGGTTTATGTAAAATGGATGGGATTCGATAAACCATGCAACTCGTGGATACATAAGGATAATGTGTTGTGAAAATAACTGTTTGTTATAATGTTTTCTACATTTTTATATATTTTATGAATATTTTATTATTATATTTTTATAAATAAATATTTTATCAATAATATATCAGTTTAATTAATGACAATGATGTCACCCTCCTCCGCCTCATCGTTGTCGGAGATGTTGATGATTTCAATATTATTGTTGCTATCATCGATAATGATTGTTTTATCATCCTCCTCCTCCTCCTCCTCTATTTTATCCTCCTCCTCCTCATCGTTGTCGGAGATGTCAGTGATTTCAATATTATTGTTGCCATCATCGATAATGATTGTTTTATCATCCTCCTCCTCCTCCTCCTCTATTTTATCCTCCTCCTCCTCATCGTTGTCGGAGATGTCAGTGATTTCAATATTATTGTTGCCATCATCGATAATGATTGTTTTATCATCCTCCTCCTCCTCCTCCTCTATTTTATCCTCCTCCTCCTCATCGTTGTCGGAGATGTCAGTGATTTCAATATTATTGTTGCCATCATCGATAATGATTGTTTTATCATCCTCCTCCTCCTCCTCCTCTATTTTATCCTCCTCCTCCTCATCGTTGTCGGAGATGTCAGTGATTTCAATATTATTGTTGCCATCATCGATAATGATTGTTTTATCATCCTCCTCCTCCTCCTTCTCCTCCTCTATTTTATCCTCCTCCTCCTCATTGTTGTCGGAGATGTAAATGATTTCGATATTGTTTTCCTCTTCTGAAATCAAATTTGAAAATTGATCAAATTTAAAGATTAATTTTAACGCTTTTCTATACAGAAATTTCAACGTTTTTTACTATACAGTAAAACATTTTTAAATCTAATATAAATTATTATAATAAATGTTGCGTGCTCTCTTACCATTGGTCAACTGTTCATTATCATCATCATCATCATCATCATCATTACCATCATCATCATCATCATCACCATCATTATCCTCATCCTCCTTCTCCTCTTCATCGATGCCGGCGATGTCATTTTCATCCTCTTCAAACCAAATTGCTAAAATTGGATTCATTATTATAAAAAATAAAAAAATCAGAATTTTTGTACAACCTATTTTACAAAAGCTTACGTAGCTTTACGGGGGACTTTGTTGTAAAATAACTTCTTCCTCATTCTTTGGATATTTGCGAAATTTCATATCATTGAGCATTTTATCAAGCATATAAGTACTTGTGCTCATAAACCGACTTACAATATTTGTCTCCGACTTCGGGTTGACTCTTATATAGTCCATCACAATCTCTTTCTAATAAATGTGTCTCGTTTTGGAGGGGGTTACTTTAACAGCTGTGCAAAGTTTGCATACCTCTATGCTCATTGTATTAGTACTTTGTCTTACATTTTTTTCTGGGAATCTTACAGTCTAATGTGCTCATTAGTAATAATAATATCATGTGTCACGCGCCCTATTGCCGTCGCACGTGCAATGATGGTTATCTCTTCTCCACGGAAATCTTATGGTCAACTGTGTCAACTCAAATTTGATATGCAAAATAAATTTTTTATTTTTTAATATGCAGATGTTTCCGCCATTTTTTACGCATAAAATATACAATTTATTTTCTATTTATAATGGTATTTTGTAATGCCCCCATGGTAACGTTTCAGTCGAATCGGGCATAATATACCTGTACGTTTGTCATTATACGGACTTAGAGCAATTTTCGTCTCAGACACTGTGTACACTTCATGCAATTTTTATTGTATGCACGATTGACGGCGAGTCGTTTCGATCTCCTCTCGCAAACACTGTACGTAATCATCGAAAGATATCGTTCGCGCTACAACATTACTCTTGACACCTTTGGCCTTTTTCGTGTCTTTCTTGCCATCCACTCGCAAAGCGTAAATCTTTGCCCTAAGTCCGATAAATTCCGTCATGATCGCTCCATTGTTTTCATCTTTCATTAAACCGGGCACCTTCTTATTTACAAGCGGTATATCGCACGCGTTGTCAGTGGGATAATCGCTCGTATCAAACCTTGCAATATCACGTTTCATGTGCTCATATACATTATCGCATTCGAATTGGAGCACGCGGTGAATCTTTGTAATACGAAGACCGTGGCGCGTGCACTGTTGCAGGTAGCGGTAGTGGATAATATAACACTGCTTATCGTATAGCGTCGCAAGAAGTTTCTCGTGACGCTTGCCAGGTGGCTTATCGCACATAGGATAAAACGGTAGGTCAGTGTGCACATCGTGCAAATTTTGCGGATACTCCATGTCGACCTCGAGAATGTATCCTGTGGGCGAATCGTCAGCAACTTAGAATATGTCAAAATTTGACACGTTGTCGATCCATCGAAACTCGGCGTAAGGCAATGATTGACACATTGCTCATTCATACAAATTGCTTACGTCAAAGTGCATTAGGTAGGATGGAAATGCAGCATTGAATGTAATGTTGAGAAGTATGGAGTATGGAATACTCAAGCTTATAATGGAAGAATATTTTATCGAATAATTTTACAATCAGTTGGTCGTTTCGCTTGAGATTAGTATAAAAAAGTTTAATAAATTAATTAAGATTATAACCGCGACACATATAATAAAGAAAAATGCAAGAATAGTGTCCACAAGTTTGCGCTGAATACCCCTGTAGCTGGGTAGTGTTCCATCGCTGGATGATTGAATTTCTTCTAAGTCGAAGAAGGAATCTGGTGTCGATTGGAGGTAGTCCGTAGCTGTCGAAGTATGTCCCCGTTTCAAATTTATTGACGTAGAAGGCGACCCAGTGCTGTCCTGGACGATCATGATTGTCGGTATTAGCGACTACCGCCGTCAACCTCGTCCACACCTTCGGTACTCGGTCGGCTGGGTAGCACCTGAGTGTCTAACATCGAGTTGTTGAATTGCTTGTAGAATTTCGAGCGAATTCATTTTGATAGGATAGAGGTGTATGTAAAGTATTTACCTTGGGTATGATCACCGTTATTTCGTCGTTTGTTCTATCTTCCGTTGTTTTCGCTTCTTCAACGGTTCTCTTTGCGGCTTCCTCCGGCTTTGTTGTTGTTTGGGGCGGGCAGAAATTATAGCAAAAATCCGCGCTATGGTCGGACGACTCCTCGCTTACTTCACTGATGCTGCTGAGCCTGTCCACCCCCTCCTCCTTCTTTTTCTTCATAACTTGCTTCCACTTCTTCAGCTCTCCGTTTTTCTCCTCGTATCGCTCTAGCGCGTTTAATCACTCTTTTAATTTAGCGGCGTTGTTTAACGCGCAATGAAAATCAGAGCCCCACACTGTCACATGATAGCCGTGATATATGCACCTTATATCGCGCTCGCTCGATGGCAAACATTTGAAGGAGGGAGAGATTTCCTCGAGATTATATACCTCTCTTCCTAGTAACTTACGCAAATAATCCGTTTTTTTTGCCTCTGGTGTAAATACGTCGG
>NW_022639702.1:251751-252779 GCF_010583005.1 Odontomachus brunneus
TTATTTGCGTAAGTTACTAGGAAGAGAGGTATATAATCTCGAGGAAATCTCTCCCTCCTTCAAATGTTTGCCATCGAGCGAGCGCGATATAAGGTGCATATATCACGGCTATCATGTGACAGTGTGGGGCTCTGATTTTCATTGCGCGTTAAACAACGCCGCTAAATTAAAAGAGTGGTTAAACGCGCTAGAGCGATACGAGGAGAAAAACGGAGAGCTGAAGAAGTGGAAGCAAGTTATGAAGAAGAAGAAGGAGGAGGGGGTGGACAGGCTCAGCAGCATCAGTGAAGTAAGCGAGGAGTCGTCCGACCATAGCGCGGATTTTTGCTATAATTTCTGCCCGCCCCAAACAACAACAAAGCCGGAGGAAGCCGCAAAGAGAACCGTTGAAGAAGCGAAAACAACGGAAGATAGAACAAACGACGAAATAACGATGATTATGCCCAAGGTAAATACTTTACATACACTTCTATCCTATCAAAATGAATTCGCTCGAAATTCTACAAGCAATTCAACAACTCGATGTTAGACACTCAGGTGCTACCCAGCCGACCGAGTACCGAAGGTGTGGACGAGGTTGACGGCGGTAGTCGCTAATACCGACAATCATGATCGTCCAGGACAGCACTGGGTCGCCTTCTACGTCAATAAATTTGGAACGGGGACATACTTCGACAGCTACGGACTACCCCCAATCGACACCAGTTTCCTTCTTTGACTTAGAAGAAATTCAATCATCCAGCGATGGAACACTACCCAGCTACCCAGGGGTATTCAGCGCAAACTTGTGGACACTATTCTTGCATTTTTCTTTATTATATGTGTCGCGGTTATAATCTTAATTAATTTATTAAACTTTTTTATAGCAGACAGTTTAGCACAGCTTTTTTAGTGCAGACAGTTATGCGTAAAATCAATGGTCATACAAAAATGTGTTGTATATATTTTTATTACACTGCAGGAGGTAATTAAGAATATATATATATATATATATATATATATATATATATATATATATATATATATAT
>NW_022639702.1:253221-253469 GCF_010583005.1 Odontomachus brunneus
ATATATATATATATATATATATATATATATATATATATATATATATATATATATATATATATATATATAAATCACATATCGTATGTATATATATATATATATATACACATACGATATGTGATTTATATACACAGGGTGAGTCATCTGAATCTATCACCTCCAATAACTCGTTTGTGTGGCCAAGAATCGAAAAAAGTTTCATATAAAAGTTGTAGGGTTTCGAGGGGGAACCAAAATGGCGTACCTTT
>NW_022639702.1:256883-257240 GCF_010583005.1 Odontomachus brunneus
ACCGTCAAAAAACCGTCAAAGAAACACTGATGCAGCTCGAATGGGAAACTCTTCCTCACCCAGCGTACTCACCAGACATAGCGCCTTCTGATTACCACTTGTTCAGATCGATGCAGCACGGCTTGAGTGGTACACGCTTCCGAAATGTTGAAGAAGTGCGAGAATGGGTGGACGAATGGATTGCTTCGAAACAAACATCGTTTTATCGAGATGGTATCGCCCAGTTGCCAGAAAGATGGCAAAAAGTTGTAGAAAGTGATGGAAAATACTTTCATTGAAATAATTTAAATAAATTTTTTACAATAAATGCTTTTTCTCAGTATTTTTTGGGCGGAAACTAAGTTAAGGTCCTAATAA
>NW_022639702.1:257250-258759 GCF_010583005.1 Odontomachus brunneus
ATGTAACCTACATTCAACTAAAGTCGTCGCGTAATATAACACGGTAGGCCGCCAATGCTTCGCGCTTGCACTTGGCTCGCGACACTACCGTGTCGCTTGATATATACAACACATTTTTGTATGACCATTGATTTTACGCATAACTGTCTGCATATCTGCATTTGATGATTCAAATTACACGGAATTACATCGCGCGATATGCTATGATATTAATTTCTTTACAGTTCTTTACCGTTTCATTACCGTCCTTCACCGTTTCTTAACCGTTTTTACCGTTTTCTAAACCGTTTTTACCATTTCTAAACCGATTTTACCGTTTTTTTAACGTTTCTTAACCATTCTTTACCGTTTTTTAACGTTTCTTAACCGTTCTTTACCGTTTATAAACCTTTTTTTACCGTTCTTTACCGTTTCATTACCGTTTCTAAACCGTTTTTTTACCGTTTTTTAACGTTTCTTAACCGTTTCTAAACCGTTTTTTTTACCGTTCTTTACCGTTTCTTTACCGTTCTGTATTACCGTTTTTACCGCTTTATTATATAATATATTGTCCTAGATGTATAACATGCATACGTTTGCAAAATCTTGTTGCACAGCACAGCGCAGTGTATGAACTCATTAGTAATAAGAATATCATGTGTCGCATTCTTTTTCTTGCGCATCTAATTGTCGAATGCATACATCGCTTGCAAAATCTTGTCACGGGGACACAGTGTACGTGCTCATTAGTAATAAGAATATCATGTGTCACATTCTTTTTCTTGCGCATCTAATTGTCGAATGCATACGTTTGCAGAATATTAGAGTTTGCAGCTGTGACTAAAAAATCACGCTGCGAAATGCGCTGGGCGGCGCGGGCGGCGCAAAATTGGCCGCAAAAACCGCCGCAAAGTCCGCCACGAAAACCGCCGCGAAAAACAGCCGCGAAAAAACCGCCGCAGATCGCTAAAATGATCTATCGAAAGCAGATAGAGAAAATTATATAATATCGGTAATTACCGAACATCGGTATTATGTAAATATGACAGTAAAAATTATGTAAAAAATATATATGTGCTGATAAAAATTAAGTAATTAAATGTTGATATATAATATCGGTAATAAATTACCGATCGTTGGTATTATGTAAATATTCTGGTAAAAATTATGTACATATATGTTGGTAAAAAATTAAATATTGGTAAAAAATTAAATGTTGGTATATAATATCAGTAATAAATTACCAATCGTACTATCGGTACTATCGGTACTACCGGTATTGTGTAATTATATGTTGGTAAAAATTATGTAATAAAATGTTATATAATATCGGTAAAAATTACAGACCGCCGGTACCATCGGTATGCCCCCCACAATTACCGACCGATGATACCCCCCTCGCGGTGACGTCATACCTCCCCCCCGGTGATGCAATCACCCCTGACTTCATACCCCCCGTGACGTCATACTCCCTCGGTGACGTCATACCTCCGCGCCCGCGGTACCCCCCCCCCCCCCCCCCCCCCCCCC
>NW_022639702.1:258810-262140 GCF_010583005.1 Odontomachus brunneus
CCCCCCCCCTCGGAGGACCTGGGTTAAAACCGGCCTACTATACCTACTAAAATCTAATGAAAAATACATTAACTTGCTCATAAATATTAATGGTCTTCCTGTATCAAAATCATCACACGCTTCATTGTGGCCAATCTTATGTTCAAATACAATAAATAATGATGTATATTTTCTTGGCGCATATTTTGGAGAACAGAAACCGCAAGATTCTAACAGTTTTCTCCAACCTTTAATTAATGATTTAATTAGTTTAACAAATGGTTATACATATGGTAACAATATAATTAAAATTAAATTATTTAGTCTAATATGTGATGCACCAGCAAAATCGTTTGTTCCATGTACAAAAAATTACACTGGATTCCACAGTTGCACAAAATGTACAATAAAAGGCAAATATTTAAATGGTAGGGTTTCCTTTCCGAATATATCATATTTTTTGAGAACTGACGAAATATTTGCTATTAATTGTTATAAGAATTTTCAAACAGGTTACTCTATTCTAAATAATATTCCGGATTTTCTACCTATAAGTCACACTCCGTTAGACTATATGCATCTCCTATGTTTGAGTGTTGTTAAAAAATTAATACTTTTGTCGATGAAAGGACCGTTTTCTGTACCCTTAAATCCCAGATCAATCAATAGAATATCACATTTATTAACTCTGCTTACAAGTAACACTAGGGAAGTAATAATCACCGATTTTCATGAAACTGCGCATACAAGTAGTTCTTCAAAAACTATTAGACACGTATTTTTTTGTTTTTCCCCAAAAACGAATTTTGGGGTAGAAATCGCCCCTACAAATTTGAGGGGGGGGGGTACTTTACAAACTGTTTGTAGAATTCGTATGAAATTTGGTATCTAGGGCTTTTTGGCCTCGCTGATTTCGAATTTGAAGTCAGTTTTTGAAAATTCAAAATGGCGGATCCAATATGGCGGACGGATTTTCATTTTCTTAAGGATTTTTATGAAACATGGTATCTAGGGGTTTTTGGCCTTGCTGATTACGAATCTAAAGTCAGTTTTCGAAAATTCAAAATGGCGGATCCAATATGGCGGATTTTAATTTTATTAAGGATTTCTATGAAACATGGTATGTAGAGGTTTTTGGCCTCGCTGATTACGAATCTGAAGTCAGTTTTTGAAAATTCAAAATGGCGGATCCAATATGGCGGACGGATTTTCATTTTCTTAAGGATTTTTATGAAACATGGTATCTAGGGGTTTTTGGCCTTGCTGATTACGAATCTAAAGTCAGTTTTCGAAAATTCAAAATGGCGGATCCAATATGGCGGATTTTAATTTTATTAAGGATTTCTATGAAACATGGTATGTAGAGGTTTTTGGCCTCGCTGATTACGAATCTGAAGTCAGTTTTTGAAAATTCAAAATGGCGGATCCAATATGGCGGACGGATTTTCATTTTTTTTAAGGATTTCTATAAAACATGGTATCTAGGGGTTTTTGGCCTCGATGATTACGAATCAGAAATTCTTTTTTGAACTACTTTTAGCATTAGCCAAGAACAACGACGTGGACGTAGTAGCTTTTTGTTCCTATTGGGATTCTTTATTAAAAGTGAGTCCCCTTGCCTCTCACTTTTCGGGAGGTTTTTGCTGTGAGTCCCCTTGCCTCTCACTTTTCGGGTACTCTATAAAATTGGTGCAATAATGTGGAGGGTTCTCATCTGTAATTGCAAAAAAGTGTTGCATGCATATTGATGCATTACACCAAGCACATCTAATTAGTCCAAAATCTTTGCAAAATTTACAGATGATATTGCAATTTTTGAAACAGAAATCTACGAGAGTTTAGCATTTTTCTGGTTTTTCTGCAATATACCCACTTTTCCACCAAGCGTATTTGAACAAATTTCGAAATTTAGGAGAGGAAAATTGATTGTGGATTAAGGACTGTATTTTAAGGACATTGTTTCTCAAGTGTAAGTTGACATCATAGCTATATAGAATTCCTGTATGAAAATTGTCTCAAAAAATTTTTCCATAATCTAAAACCGTAAACATCCAATGGCTGAGTTAAGCCAGTAATTCCAGCTGGAATCGTCAGAATTTTGACACTTTTATTTCCTCTATCTATATTGTCAAATTTGGTTTTAGTTTGGCCATTCCAAGAATCTAATAAAAGAACGGAATTCGTTCCAACATTTGGTAAGAAAACATCAGAAAACCATTTAATGGCAATGTCTGATGTCAATTTCCCTGATTTTGACGCTAAGGCGACGATGTTTTCTGCCTTATATAATGTCTTTTCAACAATTGGTCCAAATTTGCCACCTGTCTGTTGTAAGACTATTAGCATAGGTGACTTTAACTCTCTATCAGCGGAAACAATAGGCTGAATGGTGTAACTATGAGTTAAAGAATTCAAGGACTTTGCTAAACATTCGACTTCAATGGAGCCTTTCAAAGCAAATGTTCGTCCGGCATGCGTTTCTAAATTAAATCCAGATTGATTGAAATTAAACGCATTGTTCTCACCTACTAATAAAACCTCTGATTTCACTTTAGAAACAAATTTATGAGATTTTTGTATAATCTCTGCCTTTGCTGACACATATTTTTGGGTTATAAACTTATTTATTTTTCTTGACACAATGCCATGTTTGATTTTAAAATTATGCACCCAAAAAGTTGACGCAGTAAATAATTTAAGTGACAAATCAACTTTTTCACGAGCCTGTAGAGCCCATCTTTTCAAATCATTATCATGGACTGGAAGCGATTTCTCAGTGGCAAGTTTAAATTGATCCAAAACATAATTAGAAATTTTTATTAATTTGTCACTTCTTGAACCACCCATTTTAATTTGTTCCTCCCATTTATACAATGTATTCGGGTTTGAAACTTTATTAAAATTGTGTTGAACTGTTTTGAAGGACAAATTTGTTTTCTTTCCTGAACGCCAAAAGTTTACAGCATTCCTTTTATATTCAATATCTACATCTACTTTCATTTTCTTGCCATCCTTTTTTATTGGCAAGACTTCAAAATCATTTTCATAATCCTCATCAACAAGAACTGCATCAGGATTGGCACTATTTTCATTAAAACTTAAGCTATCAAAACTTTCAAAGAATATTTGGGTGTCAACAGATTCTTTGATTAAATTCTCTAAATGAAGAGCAAATAATCTTTCTTCTTCTATAATTACTGTTTCCAGATTGTATTGTGGACGATTAAAACTTTGTTATAATAAGAGAACAATATTTTTTGGGTTCATCGACATTTTTGAAGGTTTTTTCCTTTGACCAATGATGGCGTTAGTTTAAAATTAAACTTACCTAATATTGAGTTTTAAAAAGTT
>NW_022639702.1:262217-262485 GCF_010583005.1 Odontomachus brunneus
GTTCGTTATGCGGGATGCGGATTGATGTCCGCTCGCCGTGTGGAGACCGCGGTCTTCGTCGCTAGCAGTCCGCTATCCAGCGGCCCCGTAAGATGAAGTGGGGTGCAAGTGATTTGCGACGTTATTCGGCGACGGGAGTCTTTGGCTCCGTGTTTTGTATATGTTGCGTCTCTGGCAGCGTCTAAGTCCCGGGCGGGCGTGAAGGCGAGCTCGGCTCGCGTGTATATGCTGCGTCCCTGGCAGCGATTAAGTCCTGTGCGGACGTGAA
>NW_022639702.1:262747-264448 GCF_010583005.1 Odontomachus brunneus
CGCGAAGAGAGACGTCCACCGCAGTGGAGATGTCAAGGTAATCCGATATGGTCGCGCGAAGCCTTCTCTCAATCCTCGATCGTATTGAGAAGGTTGGAGATCCGTGGAGTTACCGTACACTTCGTAACACAGATGTCAACGTGTCCTCGGACACTATAGAGACATTAGCCCAACGTGCAAGTGCACCCTAAAGGGCTGCGGAGGGTTGTGTAGAATCACCGAAGACCTAAACATAAATGCCAACGTGTCTACGACACTCTTACGGCAGTAAAGTTCAATGCCGATATGCAAGCGTATACTTCGAGCGAGGCAAGAGCCCAACGTGCTGATGCACTCAAAAAGGCGATATGAAGCTAGATATAGTGCAAAAGAATACCTCTGCGAGGCAGTGACCTGATGTGCAACCGTAGTCAAAAGGCCTAGAGTCTGCGTCCGCGGCGTCTTATATAGGCGCCGCACCGAAATTTAACCGCGAGTAACGGCCCCAGCTCGGCGCGCTGCCTCGTAGCGGCGGCGGCGTGAAGCCGCGGCGAGCGGTAGTCGCCCGCGCGCGGAACACGCCTGGTGCACGGCCGCCCGCCGCCCGCGATCCGTGCGGACGACAGCTCCCGTACGGAACATACCGTCCGCCTCCGTCTGAGCGACGGAAATTAATTAAGTGCGGGAGTGTCGGGTGTATCGACATTTTCCCCGATCGGCAGCCGCACTAGCTTGACTAGGGGCCTCGTGAGGACGGACTCCTGAGTTCGCACCCGCGCGACTCGTGTTTGACCATCAGGGCCCGCGAACAGTTCGAGGATGCGTCCCAGAGCCGATTTAGAGGGAGAGAAACGGGCGTCCATGATGACCACCAGTTCTCCCACGCGCGGCGGGTCCTCAGGGCTGGCCCACTTACGCCGCGCCTGGAGTTGAGATAGGTACTCTTTGGACCACCTGGCCCAGAGGTGCTCCGTCATGCTCCGCAGGAGCTGCCACCGGGACAGCGTGGACGGTCTGACTCCCTCGACGCTTAGTTCCGGAATGGCGTTGAGAGGACGGCCTATGAGGAAGTGGCCCGGAGTCATTGCCCTCAGGTCGTCGGGATCGTCGGTGAGCGGGCAGAGCGGCCGAGAGTTGAGACAGGCCTCGACGCGAGCCAGCCACGTGGTAAATTCCTCGAAGGAGAGTGGTCGGTCGCCTATTACCCGCCGGAGGTGGTGTTTCACGGAACGAACCCCTGCCTCCCATAATCCGCCAAAGTGTGGAGCTGAAGGCGGGATAAATTTCCACTCCGTGCCGTCGTTGGCAAGGGCACGCGCCACCGGCCCGCCCTGTCTTAGTACGTCGG
The DNA here is from genome assembly GCF_010583005.1 of Odontomachus brunneus. Taxonomy (NCBI): domain Eukaryota; kingdom Metazoa; phylum Arthropoda; class Insecta; order Hymenoptera; family Formicidae; genus Odontomachus; species Odontomachus brunneus. The sequence goes on from NW_022639702.1 coordinate 264,075, forward strand.
ACAGGTGCGTGCGCAGCTCCCGACTGGCTTCTAAGAAAGTGGTGCCCTGGTCTCTCCAAAGGGCCGACGGGGTTCCGCGGCGTGCCGCGAAGCGGTGCAAGGCTGCTAAGAACACCGACGCCGGGTAATCGCCCATCCTCGGTTCGGCCATACGTGTCCCGGAAGATTTCCTCGCACGCCAACTTCGCCTGAGTCAACATAGAAGTGGGAGGCAGTTCCTCCATTTCCCAAAAACGTCGCAGCTGGGAGCCGAGCTCGTCGTCTACACTCCGCAGCACGTGGCAGTGGGCCCGAGCCGTCCCGTACTCCCCGCCCAAGGAGCCTATCAGGATCCATCCTAGGCTGGTAGACTGAGCGATGGGCGCGTCCATATC
>NW_022639702.1:264458-264592 GCF_010583005.1 Odontomachus brunneus
AGCTCGGCGCGCTGCCTCGTAGCGGCGGCGGCGTGAAGCCGCGGCGAGCGGTAGTCGCCCGCGCGCGGAACACGCCTGGTGCACGGCCGCCCGCCGCCCGCGATCCGTGCGGACGACAGCTCCCGTACGGAACA
>NW_022639702.1:264602-266083 GCF_010583005.1 Odontomachus brunneus
ATACGTGTCCCGGAAGATTTCCTCGCACGCCAACTTCGCCTGAGTCAACATAGAAGTGGGAGGCAGTTCCTCCATTTCCCAAAAACGTCGCAGCTGGGAGCCGAGCTCGTCGTCTACACTCCGCAGCACGTGGCAGTGGGCCCGAGCCGTCCCGTACTCCCCGCCCAAGGAGCCTATCAGGATCCATCCTAGGCTGGTAGACTGAGCGATGGGCGCGTCCATATCACCCCGTTGCACCTCCGGTCTTATAATACTTGCGTAGATGTCGGCCTCGAGAACTGCGTCAATGCGAGACAGGCCCGTGACGTCGTCTGCAAGCGACAGACCCTCCAGGTGCGTCCAGTTACTGGGTATGGACGTGAGTGGCGGTTTATACGCCGTCAATCTCGGGAGCACCAACGCCTCAAGAGGTAGTTCGCACGCCTCTCCCTGAGCAGACGACAGACGAAGGGTGGTCGCACCACCTGAGACGGGGTTTCCGCCGCGCCCGCCAGTTCCATGCGCACAGCTCGCCGACCAGCCCGGAGTCGCTGGACAACGGATTCCGACACCAGGTTAACCTCCGCCCCTGTATCAATGAGAGCCCTGACTATGGTCGAACGGCCGTTGGGGGCAGAGAGACGCACGCGCGCGGTCGCCAACAATGCGCGTCTAGGAGACCGACACCAATTACGCCTCACGGAGGTGGCCGAGACGGTGGCGGAGATGGTGGCACCTGGGGGGGATGAGCCCGTGTTTTCTTCCTCGCGGTGGATAAGGGTATGATGCGGCAGACCGCACTCCCGACAACGACGGCCCGAGGGACACTGGCTTGCCTGGTGTTGAGGTGACAAACAATTATAACAGAGATCCCAACCTATCACTCGTTCTCGACGTACCTTTGTTACCAGTTGCTTAAATGCCGCACAGTCCCAAAGCAGGGGGTGGCTCCCCCTGCAGTTCGCACACGGCCTACGCTTGGCCTCCGCCATGTGGTGCGTGCGGACGCTGGCCACGTTCGTTCGCGGATCCCGGAAGGAGGGCACCTCGGCCTCTGTCAGTGGAGGAGCACGGACCTCCGTCGACCGCCTCCAGCTATCGGAGACGAGACGCAAGAAACTCCACCAACGCCGCCCAAGAGACCGGCTCGCGCTCTCTATTTGTCGCCTTCTCCCAGTCGCGACGCGAGGCCGCCTCCAAACGACAGACGGTTCGATTGACGAACACGTCGTCCCAAGTTTCCACCGGCCGATTCAATTGGCGGAGGGACGACCGTATTTCCGAGGTGCGGTCAAGTAGGCGCCGAAGCTCCGAGGCCGACTCCTGCTTCATAGGTCGCAAGTCGAAAAAAGAGTTCAAGTACGCGTTGACAAGGCGGCGCGTATTATCGTACCGCTCACACAATGCGCTCCATGCGTCGCGAAATCCGTCGTTGGTAACCGGATAATTTCGCAAGAGTTGCTCAGGCTCTCCAGTAACGTGCTGCTTCAGGTAGTGCAGTT
>NW_022639702.1:266093-266248 GCF_010583005.1 Odontomachus brunneus
CATGTAGCCCTGTCGAACGGTCTGAAGGACGATCAGACCCAGCAACTGATCGCGATCCATCTTGATAGCCGAGTCGAGGGAATCACTTGTACTGGCGATTCGCGATGACGAGAAGATCACCTTCCGCATCCGGCTCGAAGGACCAAATGTTTCGA
>NW_022639702.1:266258-266733 GCF_010583005.1 Odontomachus brunneus
AGATCGCCATCGATCGAAGTCCCCGTTGAACGTGGGAATCGGGATCAGCGGGAGCGGCAGTTCGGGAAAGGTCCCCTGCGGGGGGCGCGCTGTCTCCTCAGCCGCGCCGCCCGCCATGGAAGCCTTGAATGCCTCCATCAGGGTACGAAGCTCCATTTTGCGGAGCATATATATTAGGACCTTAACTTAGTTTCCGCCCAAAAAATACTGAGAAAAAGCATTTATTGTAAAAAATTTATTTAAATTATTTCAATGAAAGTATTTTCCATCACTTTCTACAACTTTTTGCCATCTTTCTGGCAACTGGGCGATACCATCTCGATAAAACGATGTTTGTTTCGAAGCAATCCATTCGTCCACCCATTCTCGCACTTCTTCAACATTTCGGAAGCGTGTACCACTCAAGCCGTGCTGCATCGATCTGAACAAGTGGTAATCAGAAGGCGCTATGTCTGGTGAGTACGCTGGGTGAGGA
>NW_022639702.1:266743-270325 GCF_010583005.1 Odontomachus brunneus
ACCTTCCGCATCCGGCTCGAAGGACCAAATGTTTCGAACGGCCCGAGGGTGGAGAGCGGCCGATTCGTTATGCGGGATGCGGATTGATATTCGCTCGCCGTGTGGAGACCGCGGTCTTCGTCGCTAGCAGTCCGCTATCCAGCGGCCCCGTAAGATGACGTGGGGTGCAAGAGATTCGCGACGTTATTCGGCGACGGGAGTCTTTGGCTCCGTGTTTTGTATATGTTGCGTCTCTGGCAGCGTCTAAGTCCCGTGCGGGCGTGAAGGCGAGCTCGGCTCGCGTGTATATGCTGCGTCCCTGGCAGCGATTAAGTCCTGTGCGGACGTGAAAACGAGCTGGGCTCGCACGTATGTGCTGCGTCCCTGGCAGCGACTAAGTCCTGTGCGGACGTGAAGGCGAGCTGGGCTCGCGTGTATATGCTGCGTTCCTGGCAGCGACTAAGTCCTGCGCGGACGTGAAGGCGAGTACTGCTCGCATGTATATGCTGCGTCCCTGGCAGCGACTGAGTCCTGTGCGGACGTGAAGGCGAGTACTGCTCGCGTGTAGATGCTGCGTCCCTGGCAGCGACTGAGTCCTTGATGACAAGGACGACTCGCGCGGAGTCGTGATCCCAACAGCAGGTTCTCTCGGCGATAATATTCAGTATGTGCAATACGGAGATGGCGCGAAGAGAGACGTCCACCGCAGTGGAGATGTCAAATTAATCCGATATGGTCGCGCGAAGCCTTCTCTCAATCCTCGATCGTATTGAGGAGGTTGGAGATCCGTGGAGTTACCGTACACTTCGTAACACAGATGTCAACGTGTCCTCGGACACTATAGAGACATTAGCCCAACGTGCAAGTGCACCCTAAAGGGCTGCGGAGGGTTGTGTAGAGTCACCGAAAACCTAAACACAAATGCCAACGTGTCTACGACACTCTTAAAGCAGTAAAGCAGTAAAGCAGTTCAATGCCGATATGCAAGCGTATACCTCGAGCGAGGCAAGAGCCCAACGTCCTGACGCACTCAAGAAGGCGATATGAAGCTAGATATAGTGCAAAAGAATACCTCAGCGAGGCAGTGACCTGATGTGCAACCGTAGTCAAAAGGCCTAGAGTCGGCGTCCGCGGCGTCTTATATAGGCGCCGCACCGAAATTTAACCGCGAGTAACGGCCCCGGCTCGGCATGCTGCCGCGTAGCGGCGGCGACGTGAAGCCGCGGCGAGCGGTAGTCGCCCGCGCGCGGAACGCGCCTGGCGCACGGCCGCCCGCCGCCCGCGATCCGTGCGGACGACAGCTCCCGTACGGAACACAAACTTACCTGCTATTGCAGTATAAATACAACTGAATTAAATGTACTATACTATTAAAATGTTAAAATATTATTGAAATGTATTACTTAAAAATATTATTTAAATACTATTTAAATGTATTATACTCCGCTACGCCGATTCTGGACAAACCGATTCGATCTTACGTGTAAGCAGATATAGCTGCTGGGCTGACTGACATCTACAAATGTATGCTATGTGGCACAACCAATACTTACCTGCTCTTGCAGTATAAATACAACTGATTTAAATGTGTTATAAAAATTGAAAAATATTCAAAAAACATAAGGCGTCTACTTTATTATTTTAAAGATGAATCTTACATGTGAGAAGATATGGCTGCTGAGGTGACTGACATCTACAGATACTATAAGGAACTGGTGCTTGAACTCACTTGCGAATTATTAATAAAGACCAAGAACCTAATAATTAAAAGAACCATATAAACTCGCAGGTAAGTTTGAGAATCAATTTCATACAGAATTTGTAGATATCAGTCAGTTCATCAGCTGTATCTGCTCACATGTAAAATACATGTAATAAGTATACACCTCATGTCTTATGCATGTTTTTTAATCTTTATAATATATTTAAAGAAATTATATTTAGACTGTAATAGCAGGTAAGTATTGGTTTTAATTTTCTTTTATTCATAGAATATCAAGAGCTTTTTAAAATTCAATACCAGGTAAGTTTAATGTATAACTGACGCCCTCAATCTTCAAAAGAGAAAACCAATATTTTCGAAAATGTCGATAGTAGGTATTATATAGGGGTTCTAACCCACGGTCCTCCGAGGGGTGGTGAGGGGCGGGGGGTACCGCGGGCGAGAGGGGTATGACGTCACCGGGGGGGTCACCGCGCGCGCGGGCGAGGGGGGTATGACGTCACCCGGGGGGGTATGAGGTCACGGGGGGGTATGACGTCACCGTGGGGGTTATCAGCAGTCGGTAATGGGAGGGGGCATCATACCGCCGGTCGGTAATTTTTACCGATATTAAATAACATTTAATTTTTTTACCAACATATAATTTTTATCAACATATAATTACCGATAATACCAACGATCGTTAATTTATTACCGATATTATACACCAACATTTAATTTTTAACCAACATATATATTCTTTACATAATTTTTACTGTCATCTTTACATAATATTGATGATCGGTAATTACCGATATAATTTTTTCTATCTGGTTTCGATAGATCATTTTACCGATCTGCGGCGGTTTTCGCGGCGGATTTTGCGGCGGTTTTTTGCGGCGGATTTTGCGGCGGTTTTCGCGGCGGATTTTTTGCGGCGGTTTTCGCGGCGCCCGCGCCGGCCGCACCGCCCGCGTCGCCCGCGCCGTCCGCGCCGCCCCGCGTCACCCAGGAGTCACCAGCAAATAGTCAATGTCCACGTCGACGAGAGAAAGAGAAAAAGATACAATAAAAATGCTGAACAATATCGAATTTAGAAGACCCGTATATGGGGAGGAAGAGAAGGTTTTGTTACAACAAAGCCCTCCACGTAAGTTTTTAATAGATTGTATAATTTTGATCCTTTATATTTTAAATAATAATTAATCCAATTTTAGATATCGAAAAATGGGTGGAGGAGATGGAGGAGATGGAGATGGAAGCTAATGAGAGGGAGGAGGAGGATAATGGTAAGAGAGCACAAATAATTTCACATAAAAATTTTTAATTTTTCTGTGTATATTAAAATTAATTTATATTTGATTTTAGAAGAAAATACCATCGAAGTAATTGATCTCAGCAGTGGAGTGGAAGATGATGATGATGCCGAGGAAAGGGAGGAGGAGATGGGGGCTGAGGAGGAAGTAGACGTACAGTCGGCCATAGGTGAGAGAGCAGACGATATTTATTGAAATAAGTTCACATAAAATTTTTAATTTTTCTGTGTATATAAAACAATTAAAATTAATTTATATTTGATTTCAGAAGAAAATACCATCGAAGTAATTGATCTTAGCAGTGGAGAGGAAGATGATAATACCGAGGAAAGGGAGGAGAACGAGGAGGAGATGGAGATCGATGAAGTAGAAATAATTAAAATCAATTGCGGCGACATACAAATAATAATTAATTTATATTGATATATTTATTATTATATTATATTATATTATATTATTATTATTATTAATAGAATATATTTTATTTATTGCATATAATAAACAGTTATTTTTGCAACACATTATCCTTATGTATCCATGAGTTGCATGATTTATCGAATCCCAGCCATTTTAGATAAACCTTAT
>NW_022639702.1:270909-273623 GCF_010583005.1 Odontomachus brunneus
GTAACTGCGAGAGCATCGTATTAAATTCCATCTATTCAACGCGCTGCAAACACTTTCTCCCATATGGCACGTGTTTCAGCATGAAGTCTGATCAGGTTTTTTTCAAATTCCTCATGTTTCTTTTCAAATTCTTGCTGTTGCTCTCTCAATGCAGCGAGACCTCTTTCCACGTAGAGTCTATTGACGGCGTCACTGTCGGCTTCCGGTTGCGCTACGCGTCGTATCTTGCGCGACCTCGCATCAAAGTCGGAGGCGACCATGCACAAAGTGTTATCGCGTACGTAATTTCTGAGTACTCCTCTCCACGTGTAATAGTCCATCGTCGGCGGTCCTCTCTTTTGGAGCGAAACACCAAATTTATTGATCGACATTTCGATGCAAAGAACGCGCATCATCGATGTGTGATTAAATTTATAACAAGGCCCGCCTCGCGAAGTTCCTCGATAATGGATAAAATTTCATTACCGTGAGCGTTATTGCCAGCTTGTCGAGAGGCTTTCAGCAATTGCAGCCGATTCACCAGCTCGTTGGGATCGTCCCAGTGAACATAGTCGATTGCATTATCATTCAATATCATAGTACGCTGTGTGGCTAAACCTCTGCCCGCCATGTTGGTCGATGTACCAATCATTAGGGGTGCAATTATGTTTTTGTATTTGTATCCCCTGTTACTCAATATGGGTTGTAGCGCATTGTGATTGCGTCTGTGAGCATTCGTCGCCAGTAATATACTTTTGTATTTTTGTTTATCGGCCTCCGTGTAGACGGTATCGTCGGGAATTCTCTTGAAAATTAGCTCGTATAGACCAGATGTTCCAGCGTACTTTACACCACCAATGATTATATTATCGTCGATATCCATGTCGAAACTTTTATCGCCGAGCTTCGTTCCATCACTGCTGAAATACACACCATATACGTAGTCTATGGTGGTATGTTTGTCGCTGCTTAAGACTGCTCCCATGTATTTTTGCCCCAGTGGACCAAAATGAGTGCGCAAAGTTTCCTGCCCCTCGGACGTTTGCAGCTCACGTCTAATCGATGTTACGAGTGAATCACCAGTGGTCTCGAAAACATCTTCACTATTGGTGGTCAGAGTAGCGCGTGGCGGAGGCATTTCGCGCAATTGTGTATGATGCAAGTTGTCTGTGGAGATTATCGTAGGAGAATCCCTCGCGGCGTTTGAATTTCTCCGCTTCTGGTAGATCGGTGTAGAGGCGACAAGTAAGCGTTTGGCTCTGCGCTTTGGTTTCTTCTCATCGATCGATAACGCATCATTTCCCAGTATGGTGGATGCGTCAGGTTTCACATGAGTTGTATGTTCCACAATCTGTCTCAGAGGCTCGATAACAGGTCGAAAGTGTCTTTCCAACGCAGTATCTTCCTCTATCTTACCGGTTTTCAAAGCACGATATTTCTTACGGATCGATTCGCTCGTTTTCGCAATTTCCTTCGCCATCCTCTCGCCATCTTTAATCTCTGAGTCGCTAATTTCTGTGTAATCTGACGTCACCATTACGACGTTTCCTCGTTAACGCACAAACGACAAATGGTGACGTTACGGTATTGCAAAATCGTTAAATCCTCGTCGATATCGTCCATTGGTCATATAACTGTCCTTGTCTATCACTACGAAGTCATATTTTTGCTGCCAACATTCGCGACACAGCGCACAAAAATCTTCGTATGTCATATCAGTGTTCACGTGATCTTTGTACACGTGTTTTAGATTGGTACCATCCTGCTTAAAGAGAATCAGCAGATTTGCGTTATCCCATATAAGATGCTTAAGTATCTTTGCATACGTCTGACAGAGATAGAAACAGTCGACGTTCGAGTGACGACCCATAGCAAAGTATTCTCTTATTGTATCTTGTTTGTCACACGCCACGTCATCGGAAACAAAAATGGAATTTGACAGCGCTTCGTTCGGCGGAAGGACATCGATGTTATTGGAAAATGTAAAAAAGCCAATTTCGTCTATCGACGCAAACAAATTCTCCAAGAAGCGATATTTCGGCTGTTGCAGTGATTTCGAGTACACGTACAGATTCTCGAAACGCAGACCGTGTGGGCTCTCCAGCAGGCTCACCAACACATTCGTCTTACCACAATTCGAGGGACCACATACGATACCGCGTATGGTAATCGGTAGCAAGTGGCCGTGCTTACGTATGATATTTTCGGACGCTACTCGCATTCTTTCATCGACATTTTCACGTGTATTGGTATCCGCTGTCGTATGAACCGCATGTCGCTTCAAAAATGCTTTTCTTTGGCACGCGACAACTATTTATAGGGAGGCGCCGAATCGAATCCGTCCAGTCTCCAAAATGTTTCTCCTACTGTTGGATACTCATGATATTCGAGACCTAACCTCCGAACAGTTGAAATATATACCGAAGATTGTTCTATTGCGCGAGTTTTCGAAGCACATTGACGTTTTGTGGGACAGAATCCCGAAACATATAAGGGCCGACCCGGAGGTTCGACAGTATCGTCGGTGCCTGGAACATTATAATCGTCCGTGGCAGCAAACGCACATCGACGGTCCAGCGCCGTTGATTAGAGACTGTGCTGAATGTCAGCGTCGTCGAAAACAGTAAAAATCGGCAATAGTCTATTAAATCGTGCCATTAACGCGCTTCTTATCGAACTGCATATCCCCGGCTACCAGTTTTGCGGGCCGGGTACATGCTTGCGGACACGATTGG
>NW_022639702.1:273844-274090 GCF_010583005.1 Odontomachus brunneus
AAGGCTAAGACAAAAATCGGAATGGGCATGAAAAAGAAGCGAAGCGCGTCGAAGAAGGAAATATTACGAAATCGAATACTTCCAATAGCAAAACTAAATGGAATACTACCTATTCTCCCGCTGCTGGGAGCGCTTGGAACGCTAGTTGGTGGAGCGGCAGGGATCGCAAAGGCTGTAAACGATACCAAGGCTGCGCAGCGTCAGCTGCAGGAGATGCAACGTCATAATCGCAGCATGGAAGGTCGT
>NW_022639702.1:274530-274710 GCF_010583005.1 Odontomachus brunneus
CCGGTACCTGAAACGTGCAATGTTGGAAACCATCAAACCAATCACTACCAATGATGATGATGATGATCTCATAGTTATTCACTCTAATGAGAATACAATGAAGTGTGAGATCAAGTGTGTTCACCGGATCAACTTTAACAAACCAAATACCATTGCATCGCTACTGGGATTTTCTTCAGA
>NW_022639702.1:275277-276167 GCF_010583005.1 Odontomachus brunneus
TCTGGAAAGCGGTCGATATTTGAGCATGAGTTTTCGCTCGTGGAATTTGTACGAATTTCCACTCCTTCAGAGCACGACCAAGCATTCGTGGGCTGTCAAGACTGCGACTCAGCTGGAAAAGCCGCGTTACGTCATCTTTGCTTTACAGACTGGTCGAAAGAGTTCTCTGACTGGCAATGTTGTCATATTCGACCACTGTAAGCTGACTAACGTGAAACTCTATCTCAACTCGGAATTTTATCCGTACGACGATATGAATATGGATTTCGATAAACAGAGATACGCCGTTCTGTACGATATGTATGCACGTTTCCGCAAATCATATTACGGATGTGACAACGGCAATGTGTTGTTCGATCCCATACAATTTCTTACTCATTGTCCGTGTGTGGTCATTGATTGTTCGCGACAAAACGAATCCATCAAGAGCGCCACTGTCGATGTGAGAATTGAATTCGACTGCAAGGAGAATATACCGATGGATACCACAGCTTACTGCCTCATTCTGCACGACCGCATTGTGGAGTACAGTCCTCTGACCAACATTGTGCGCAAAATCACAAAAAAATGAACGTGCCTACATTTGTGGACCTGCAACGATTTACGGTTGGAATGAGATTTCACGTAAAAGAGATAGCAATACTTGGAAATGGAACTGTTCTCTCCCACTATGTCTTTGCGAGTCCTATGCCGTGGCATCTTCTCACGAGAGCTGACAAATCGAAAGCAGCATGGTTGACGGCTAATCATTATGGTCTGTATTGGAAGGACGGAATCGTCCCATACAACAAAGCGAAACGTTTGATCATGGACGCTGTGATCAGCGAAACCAGCGAAGAATCCAAACTCGTCTACGTCAAGGGATACGAGAAGCGAGAGTGGTTGACGAA
>NW_022639702.1:276177-276398 GCF_010583005.1 Odontomachus brunneus
ATGACAAATGTCAGAAAGGCGATTGAATGCCGTGAGTGCATTGAGGAATGTCTGCTCAATAGAGCAAGCATCATCAATGCACGCGAAATCATTGTGTACAAACGTTACTAAAAATTTTGTGGAAAAAAACACTTATTTAATCAGTTATTTTAATAAAATTATGCCGCGAAAAACCGCCGCAGATCGGGTAAAATGAAAATATTTAATTGGTGGTCTCAGCA
>NW_022639702.1:276408-276658 GCF_010583005.1 Odontomachus brunneus
TCGCCAGAAAGAATTGTTTAACCTTTGATATGTATAATAAATGTTTTTATAATGCTACCGTTTTTACTGTTTTTTTTACCATTCTTTACCGTTTTTTAACGTTTCTTAACCGTTTTTAAACCGTTTTTTAACGTTTCTTAAACTTTCTTTACCGTTTATAAACCGTTTTTTACCGTTCTTTACCGTTTCATTACCGTTTTTACCGTTTCATATCGTTTTTACCGTTTACGTTACTGTTTCTTTACCGATC
>NW_022639702.1:276668-276846 GCF_010583005.1 Odontomachus brunneus
AATCCTAAGATCTGCTGCTTATTTGTATTACTCCTTTTTTTCCCTATTTTCTAGATACAAATAGTCTTATAATGTTATCTGGTCTTTTTGCGGAGCGCAGCGAGTGATGTATAACACGCAAAAACTTGTCGCGGGGGCACAGTGTACGTGCTCATTAGTAATAAGAATATCATGTGTC
>NW_022639702.1:276856-285786 GCF_010583005.1 Odontomachus brunneus
AAACTTTCTTTACCGTTTATAAACCGTTTTTTACCGTTCTTTACCGTTTCATTACCGTTTTTACCGTTTCATATCGTTTTTACCGTTTACGTTACTGTTTCTTTACCGATCATTCCCATTATTTACCGTTTCTTTACCGTTTCTTTACCGTTATATACCGTTTTTACCGTTTACGTTACCGTTTCTTTACCGTTTCATACCGTTTTTTTTTACCTTTTCATACCGTTTTTTTACCGTTTACGTTACCGTTTTTACCGTTTACGTTACCGTTTTTACCGTTTACGTTACCGTTTCTTTACCGTTTATTACCATTATTTACCGTTTCTTTACCGTTTCTTTACCGTTTCATTACCGTTTTATATCGTTTTTACCGTTTACGTTACCGTTTCTTTACCGTTTCATACCGTTTTTTTTTACCGTTTTTATCGTTTACGTTACCGTTTCTTTACCGTTTCATACCGTTTTTTTCTACCGTTTTTTATCGTTTACGTTACCGTTTCTTTACTGCTCATTCCCGTTATTTTACCGATTCATCACCGTTTCATACCGTTTCATACCGTTTTTTACCGTTTACGTTATCGTTTCTTTACCGTTCATTCCCGTTATTTTACCGTTTCATCACCGTTTCATACCGTTTCATACCGTTTTTTACCGTTTACGTTATCGTTTCTTTACCGTTCATTCCCGTTATTTTACCGTTTCATCACCGTTTCATACCGTTTACGTTACCGTTTCTTTACCGTTCTTTACCGTTTACGTTACCGTTTTTTGTATCTGTTTTTTCACAAAATGTAACAAAGATATTCAATTGGTGGTCTCGGTGCCAGAGAATTGTTCAACTTTTATCATCGCTGTAATTTCACGAATCGTTAGCGCAAAGCGGCATGATGTCTGAGGATAGCATAGCTGCATTGTGCTGGATGTATTTTTTTCATTAAGTGAGCTCTGATTTCATGGATGCACAGTTGCAAAATGCACATGTGTGGGATTTTTTTCTTCTTGGCTGGTCGTTCCAACGATTAACTCTCAGTCTTGAGCAGACATCTCGTGTGTCGAGACGTATTGTACCTTTGTGGTATATAGTTATATTTCTTTGATTTTACAAAGACATACAGAAAGAGTAAGTAATCCAGAAATAAATTTATATTTATTTTTTTATTTATTAATATTATTTTTTAATATATTATATTGTAAAATTTAGAAGATGAAAGCGACACCTGACCAGTTAAATAAAAATTGGGACGAATATTACGGTCCGATTGATGGAGTGCGGCCGCAGGATTACTTAACAGAGGGAGTGTATATTGCATTAAATTGGTGTTTCTGCCTAAAAAATCTGACACAACAAAATGTATACATCCAAAACGGACGATTCAGAAGGAGAAAAATGTGTGAAAATTGTTTTAATATCGAACGGCCAAACAATTATGAATTAATACACACAAAATATACCATTCATCATCGAAGCACGTATACACCACACATATCGTTATTTTGTGTACGTTGCAATGAACAAATTATGACAAATGTCAGAAAGGCGATTGAATGCCGTGAGTGCATTGAGGAATGTCTGCTCAATAGAGCAAGCATCATCAATGCACGCGAAATCATTGTGTACAAACGTTACTAAAAATTTTGTGGAAAAAAACACTTATTTAATCAGTTATTTTAATAAAATTATGCCGCGAAAAACCGCCGCAGATCGGGTAAAATGAAAATATTTAATTGGTGGTCTCAGCACCCGGAGAGAGTTGTAAACCTTTATAAATAAACATTTTTTTAATGTATTAATGTTTCTCTTTTTATTTCCCATCAAAGTATCTACATAGGTACGCATACATTAGAGAAATTTTTTTTCGCATAGTTTTCGGAATGTCTCGAGTGCTAATCCTAAGATCTGCTGCTTATTTGTATTACTCCTTTTTTTCCCTATTTTCTAGATACAAATAGTCTTATAATGTTATCTGGTCTTTTTGCGGAGCGCAGCGAGTGATGTATAACACGCAAAAACTTGTCGCGGGGGCACAGTGTACGTGCTCATTAGTAATAAGAATATCATGTGTCACATTCTAGTTCTTGCGCATCTAATTGTCGAATGCATACGTTTGCAAAATCTTGTCGCGGGGGTACAGTGTACGTGCTCATTAGTAATAAGAATATCGTGTCACATTCTAGTGACGCGGACGACGCGGGCGGCGCGGGCGGCGCGGACGGCGCAAAAACCGGCTGCGAAAACCGCCGCAAAAATCCGCCGCGGAAACCGCCGCAAAATCCGCCGCAAAATCCGCCGCGGAAACCGCCGCAGATCGGTAAAATGATCTATCGAAAGCAGATAGAAAAAATTATATCGGTAATTACCGATCATCAATATTATGTAAAGATGACAGTAAAAATTATGTAAAGAATATATATGTTGGTAAAAAAATTAAATGTTGGTATATAATATCGGTAATAAATTAACGATCGTTGGTATTATCGGTAATTATATGTTGGTAAAAATTATATGTTGGTAAAAAAATTAAATGTTATATATCGGTAAAAATTACCGACGGCCGGTAACATCGGTATGCCCCCCATTACCGACTGCTGATACCCCCCCACGGTGACGTCATACCCCCGTGACGTCATACTCCCCCTGTGGTGACGTCATACCCCACGCGGTGACGTCATACCCCCCGGTGATGTCATACCCCCCCGGTGACGTCATACCTTCTCGCCCGCGGTACCCCCCCCGCCCCTCACCCCCCCTCGGAAGACCATGGGTTAGAACCCGCCTATAATACCTACTATTTCTGATTTTTATTCAGCGACTGAAGAAGATCGAAAATTCCAAGTCTCATAAAAATCTAGTTCTGTTTAAAAATCTGTTCGACATATTGGATCCGCCATTTTGAATTTTCAAAAACTGACTTCAGATTCGTAATCAGCGAGGCCAAAAACCTCTACATACCATGTTTCATAGAAATCTTTAATAAAATTAAAATCCGCCCGCCATATTGGATCCGCCATTTTGAATTTTCGAAAACTGACTTTAGATTCGTAATCAGCGAGGCCAAAAACCTCTACATACCATGTTTCATAGAAATCTTTAATAAAATTAAAATCCGCCCGCCATATTGGATCCGCCATTTTGAATTTTCGAAAACTGACTTTAGATTCGTAATCAGCGAGGCCAAAAACCTCTACATACCATGTTTCATAGAAATCTTTAATAAAATTAAAATCCGCCCGCCATATTGGATCCGCCATTTTGAATTTTCGAAAACTGACTTTAGATTCGTAATCAGCGAGGCCAAAAACCTCTACATACCATGTTTCATAGAAATCTTTAATAAAATTAAAATCCGCCCGCCATATTGGATCCGCCATTTTGAATTTTCAAAAACTGGCTTCAAATTCGAAATCAGCGAGGCCAAAAACCCCTAGATACCAAATTTCATACAAATCCTATAAACAGTTTGTAAAGTATCTCTTACCCCCCCCCCACCAAAATTTGTAGTGGCGATTTCTACCCCAATATTCGTTTTTAGGGAAAAACAAAAAAATACGTGTCTAATAGTTTTTGAAGAACTACTTGTATGCGCAGTTTCAGGAAAATCGGTGATTATCACTTCCCTAGTGTTACTTGTTAGAAGTAGTACACCTACCGATTTTGACAGAAAGCCAAGATCCATAAAAGATGTAAAACAGTTGAAAGCTATCGAATTCAGGAACTTTCTGTTATACCTATGACCTGTTATTTTGAAATATATATTAAGAGAAGACATGTATCATCATTTTGTTACACTTCATATAGCTATCACAATTCTTGTTCGTCCACAATTATGTAAAACGGAACTTATGCAGAAGTTTTACTAAAAATTTTGTTATGTCATTTCAAATATTATATGGTAAGCAATATATATCACACAATGTCCACAACCTTTTGCATTTGTGTAATAATGTGAGGATATATGGTTCATTAGATAATTTCAGTGCCTTTTGATTTGAAAACTACATGATTTCTATCAAAAGACTATTAAGGAAGAATGAAAAGCCATTACAGCAATTAATTAAGAGATATAGTGAAAATTAAAATGTCAGTTTTATGTTATCAAAGTCTCATTATAATAATAAAAATGTATTCACTAAGATATTTACACAATAATGGACCATTACTTCCTGATTGCAATGATGTTCAATCACAATATTTACAGTTATCCACTAAAACTTGTAACATACATTGTAAAAGTAATAATAATAATATTTATCTTTTAAAGGACAATAATTATATTGAAATTTTGAACATAGTGTAAAAAATGAAAATATTTTTGTAATTGATAAAAAGTTCACACATATTAGCGATGTGTATCAATTACCTTGCAAATCTAACAAATTTGATATTAAAGTCATGACAATTAAAAGCGACGAAATTTTCTGTTATTCAGTTACAGATGTATTGTGTAAAGCATGGAAAATTCCCTTCTTAAAAAAAAACCTAATATATTTGCAATATTCCCTTTAAATCATATAATATAATTTGAACATTTATGTGATTAATTATCATTAATTATAATTACATATATTTTGTTACGTATATTGTGACCGCGTTTTGTTACTTCTCCGTGAGAATACGGCCAAAACTTCGTCTCCGTCGTTGCGGCGACGGCCGAGCTTGCCGGCAGCTCTTGCAACACAAAAAAGATCCTTGACTCGGTAGAACGGCGGGGTTCGTATGCCGACGCGCGAGCTTCTTCGCGCGACACGGAAAGAACAGGCGACAGAATCGGAGGAATTAGAAGTAGCCACACGCTTAACATTAACGCTATATTTAACAAAAAAAACAACAAAAAACAATGCGGTCACGTAGTCGCATAGTCGCGGGGCGGTTCGGCAGCCGGATCCGTAGTCGAGGATCCATCTACCTCGCGGAGTTCGGGCGGCGCGAAGTTCGCGGAATTCTGTCGTAGTACTCTAATCATTGAATTGGGCGCCAGCCGAGTACATCTCGGCCCTAGTCATTTCATCGCAAACCGCGTATATTCCGTCGCTCTCGGAGATCCGCACTTCCAAATAATGATGGCGAATAGTCATAATAATCACGCAGTCGCTCGCCGTTCTGTGCGGTCGCGAACGCGGCGAAACGGCAGCAGGCAACGCGGAAAGAACGGCTACAATCTCGCGGGCGCTAGTCTTAGCCCGCGGTCGCGAGCTCGTACAATTCGTCCAGGGCAGCGAAGAACCATTCCGGTTGCCGTCAGGGAACGACGGCAACCACCATGATCTCGGGGTACCCTGGGCTGAACTATAGGCTGAGGACGGCTCACCAATTTTCCCGCGCTGTGGTCGCTCCCGCTCTCGTCCTCGCGCTTTCGACGGGTTATCTCGCCGGGCTGGGTCGCCGCTTGTTCGCTCGCTCGCTCGTGCGGGGGATCGCGGTGTTCGCCGAAGGGCTCGCGTCGCTCGCTATCCGCACAGTGATGAATTTTCCGCGAACGCGAGGCTCCTTCGGCTCGCGATCTTAGCCGCCGATCGCCGCTAGGTCCTATTGATCCTGCGGAAGTGTACGGCTCTAGCGCGGGCGCCTTACAGGGCCCGCGCGACACCGCCGAATTCTCTATTTCTTTGTCGACGGGATCCTGTGCCCGACGGCATCCTTGACTTGCGTGGTCGCACAGGTGGCTGCCGGAAGTTCTTGGTGTCCCAGGGCGTTCCCCGGGATCTGGTCTTTAATGTCCAGCCCTTCCTTGCGACTCGCGGCAAGTTAGTCGGGGCCCCCTTCGCTTATGCTAGCGAGGGGTGGATCCTGCCCCGTTTGGCTCGTCAGTAGCTCCAGGTCGGCCGTCGCTCCATGTCGATATGACAGATACCCTGTCGCCCCAGATACCCTGTCGCACTCGCCGTAAGCCGAACACACAAATAAAACAAAAATTACAAAACGCGCTATTTCGCACGCAAAGGCGTGCGAGACTAAATTCTTCGCCGCCGCTCTTCCCGCGGGAGAAGAAAGCGCGAGCACAGCTCTCCTCGTCTCCCAGCTAGGTATTAATTTGGTGACGGCGAAACCGCTACGTCACAATATGTAATGCGTTAGATGGTAAATGTTCACTTTAGGGGAGTCACCTTTGGTCACCTTGACCTTGACATATATTATAGAGGTCATCCTCCTGAGTAACCTTCAGAACGTTTTAGCCGTCGCTCGTTTGTTTGTTAAAAAGTTATTAACAAAAAATGTTTTAGAAATTGATCGTAATTTTTGCACACAGTGTACATAAAGATAAGGTAAACAGTGCACAGGATAAATAAATTATATTGAGAAAATTATTTATTCAATATTTATAATAAATTTATTCAGTAAAATTTCTGCTAAGTGGATAGAAATGTGCCATAATTTCAAAAAATTTATCGATTCGATTTTCATAATGATATTTTCGTTTGAACAAAAATTCAGCTAAATAATTTGCATAATGATTTTCATTCCTATCAAAACGAAGTATTCCATTGCGTATATCACACCATAATCATTCGATGTTTTGAGTATGAACTCCAGTAACCGGGTCGACAAAATTGCGAGAATGATTTACAGTTTGATGTAAATAATTTTCTTTACATAAAGCGTCATAAGCACACCAACAATCACTGTATATTATGCTTCCCGGTGCAATATAACGACGAATGATTGGTATTAATGTAGTTGATGTTCTGTCTGGTACTGACACCACATAACCGATCACTGTGTCTTTCCACACCTCCAAATAACCATTGTCCAGTAATTAATCTACCTTTATGATATTTTCGACGTCCGAATTTTGCTTCGTCTATTTCCACAATTATCTCTGGACCGCCTAATGGTTTGCTATCATCAGTTACCCACTGATTTAGTAACTAAGATGTGAATAACTTATTAATTGGACAAATTATTTTAAGTAAATTAATAATACTAACTACACGACAAAAATTAACCCATCCACAGCAACGGATCTTGATATTTGAATTTCCGTTTCCAATAGTTTCTGTCATGGTGAATTCATCATTAAAAAATAAGAAATAATATGACATATTTTTACTAAATCTAAATGTGCCTTTGCAAACCACGTTCCTGTTATTGCACTTAACTTAAAATTGCAAGTCCTTCTTTGCCGTTTTCGTCCACGAATTTGTTTATAATACATATTGGTGCAATGCATTATAAATGATTCTTCTGGTTTTAAACAAATTTCTTTATCACATCGTAGACATAAGATATTTTTTCGGAGCACTTTTTTCGCACTTAAGTAGTTTACTAAGTCTTCATAATTATATGTTAAATGAATAAACTTATGAAACAGCATGATGAAAATATCTTACTTTAGCTAAGTTCCACGATACACTGGTAATGTATGTCGGGACATGATAATAACACAACAACATACAATCGTAGTGTGTGTCAGGACATGATCATAACATGATTATCAACATTGAAATCGTACATACGATCAAAACAAAACCCGCGCAATATACCCTGTGTGCAAAAATTACGTTCAACTTTTTTTAGTAAGTACTGCAATCTCGAACGACTAGCGGAGGGCTGCGCACTCCCCTAAAAACTAACCTTTTTTTTTTTTTTTGATAACCCAGGGGAAATGCGTTACGCATCCCCCGGAAGCTCGGGTAAGCCTCCGGGGGTATGTGGGACTCCCTCCCCTAGAAAATGGGGGAGGTATACCCACTAAAACCCCTGGGGATGTCCAACACGTGCGCCGTTATTCGAGGGCCCCCCGGTACACTTTCTAGTATTCTTCAGGGGGCCCTCGGCGTCTTC
The DNA here is from genome assembly GCF_010583005.1 of Odontomachus brunneus. Lineage (NCBI taxonomy): Eukaryota > Metazoa > Arthropoda > Insecta > Hymenoptera > Formicidae > Odontomachus > Odontomachus brunneus. Next base: position 284,637 of record NW_022639702.1, read on the forward strand.
GCGCTTGCGCGCTTCTTCCCGCGCCGGCCTAGTCGGCCGGCGCTTTATATTCCTAGTTGGCTACGAGGAGGGGACACCTTCCTCTTCGCAGCCCCTCCGTCCGAGTCGGGAGGTTGGGATGGGCCGGGAGCGGGATTACCCGCCCGCTCCCGACCCCCTCCCCTGTCCCTAACCCTCGGGGAGAGGTTAGTTCTGCCGCAGAATGCGGCTGACCGTTACCACCCCCGAGGGGGGGGGAGTCCGCCAGAGGACCGCCCCTGGTTCTGGGCGGCCCGGGCAGGCGCGCTGATCGCGCCCGCCCACGTGTCCAGGCTTAGCCCGGGACACGCGTTAGGGCCATTGCCGACCCTCCTCTTTGCCGGACGGTGCCGCCCTCGAGAGTGGGGGAGTGGTTACCCCTCAGAACCTCCCGGAGGCGAACACCGCCCGGCTTACCCTCATCTGGCCCCGCCAGCTCCCCCCAAGTGGTACAGGGGGAGCTGGTGGGCCCTCAATCACCATCTGCCCCTCCTCGGCCTCAGTACCCGAGGTGGGGGGGCTTCCTCCTCCTCCTCATCATTCCCCTGCCCCGACGGGGCAGGAGAAGAGGGGGGAGAGGGGGGTGCGACCCCAACCTCTCCCCTCCTCACGCGTTCGGCGGCCTTTTTCTGCGACATGACGTCGCGACAGAAGGAGGCCACCGCCTCCCATGCTTCCCGACTCTCGAGCATCTTTGGCATGATGCTCGGGAGCCGGAGATCCTGGCCAACCACTGTGGTGAGGACTCCGCGTTCCTGAGCCCACGCTGGGCACTCCTGCAGCGTGTGCTCCGCAGAGTCCTCACCAGCCGCGCAGTGGTGGCACTGTGCCGTGCGCTCCTTGCCTATTCGACACAGGTATCGACCGAAGCAGCCGTGCCCCGTCAACGCCTGTGTCATGTGATATGTCAGTTCGCCATGTGCCCTGCCCACCCATTGCAGCAGGCAGGGACGGATGGCCGCGATGGTCCGGATTCCCGGCGTGTTCGGGGCCCCCAGCGATCTTTGCCATCGCCGGAGGGCCCTACGCCGGGCCGAGTCGCGTATCCTCTGCACGTCCCTGGCCGTGACCAGATGGTCGCCCTCTCGCCGACGGAGCTCCGCGACCCTGTTGTACGTTTCGGCGTACAACC
>NW_022639702.1:285796-290701 GCF_010583005.1 Odontomachus brunneus
TCATATAGCTATCACAATTCTTGTTCGTCCACAATTATGTAAAACGGAACTTATGCAGAAGTTTTACTAAAAATTTTGTTATGTCATTTCAAATATTATATGGTAAGCAATATATATCACACAATGTCCACAACCTTTTGCATTTGTGTAATAATGTGAGGATATATGGTTCATTAGATAATTTCAGTGCCTTTTGATTTGAAAACTACATGATTTCTATCAAAAGACTATTAAGGAAGAATGAAAAGCCATTACAGCAATTAATTAAGAGATATAGTGAAAATTAAAATGTCAGTTTTATGTTATCAAAGTCTCATTATAATAATAAAAATGTATTCACTAAGATATTTACACAATAATGGACCATTACTTCCTGATTGCAATGATGTTCAATCACAATATTTACAGTTATCCACTAAAACTTGTAACATACATTGTAAAAGTAATAATAATAATATTTATCTTTTAAAGGACAATAATTATATTGAAATTTTGAACATAGTGTAAAAAATGAAAATATTTTTGTAATTGATAAAAAGTTCACACATATTAGCGATGTGTATCAATTACCTTGCAAATCTAACAAATTTGATATTAAAGTCATGACAATTAAAAGCGACGAAATTTTCTGTTATTCAGTTACAGATGTATTGTGTAAAGCATGGAAAATTCCCTTCTTAAAAAAAAACCTAATATATTTGCAATATTCCCTTTAAATCATATAATATAATTTGAACATTTATGTGATTAATTATCATTAATTATAATTACATATATTTTGTTACGTATATTGTGACCGCGTTTTGTTACTTCTCCGTGAGAATACGGCCAAAACTTCGTCTCCGTCGTTGCGGCGACGGCCGAGCTTGCCGGCAGCTCTTGCAACACAAAAAAGATCCTTGACTCGGTAGAACGGCGGGGTTCGTATGCCGACGCGCGAGCTTCTTCGCGCGACACGGAAAGAACAGGCGACAGAATCGGAGGAATTAGAAGTAGCCACACGCTTAACATTAACGCTATATTTAACAAAAAAAACAACAAAAAACAATGCGGTCACGTAGTCGCATAGTCGCGGGGCGGTTCGGCAGCCGGATCCGTAGTCGAGGATCCATCTACCTCGCGGAGTTCGGGCGGCGCGAAGTTCGCGGAATTCTGTCGTAGTACTCTAATCATTGAATTGGGCGCCAGCCGAGTACATCTCGGCCCTAGTCATTTCATCGCAAACCGCGTATATTCCGTCGCTCTCGGAGATCCGCACTTCCAAATAATGATGGCGAATAGTCATAATAATCACGCAGTCGCTCGCCGTTCTGTGCGGTCGCGAACGCGGCGAAACGGCAGCAGGCAACGCGGAAAGAACGGCTACAATCTCGCGGGCGCTAGTCTTAGCCCGCGGTCGCGAGCTCGTACAATTCGTCCAGGGCAGCGAAGAACCATTCCGGTTGCCGTCAGGGAACGACGGCAACCACCATGATCTCGGGGTACCCTGGGCTGAACTATAGGCTGAGGACGGCTCACCAATTTTCCCGCGCTGTGGTCGCTCCCGCTCTCGTCCTCGCGCTTTCGACGGGTTATCTCGCCGGGCTGGGTCGCCGCTTGTTCGCTCGCTCGCTCGTGCGGGGGATCGCGGTGTTCGCCGAAGGGCTCGCGTCGCTCGCTATCCGCACAGTGATGAATTTTCCGCGAACGCGAGGCTCCTTCGGCTCGCGATCTTAGCCGCCGATCGCCGCTAGGTCCTATTGATCCTGCGGAAGTGTACGGCTCTAGCGCGGGCGCCTTACAGGGCCCGCGCGACACCGCCGAATTCTCTATTTCTTTGTCGACGGGATCCTGTGCCCGACGGCATCCTTGACTTGCGTGGTCGCACAGGTGGCTGCCGGAAGTTCTTGGTGTCCCAGGGCGTTCCCCGGGATCTGGTCTTTAATGTCCAGCCCTTCCTTGCGACTCGCGGCAAGTTAGTCGGGGCCCCCTTCGCTTATGCTAGCGAGGGGTGGATCCTGCCCCGTTTGGCTCGTCAGTAGCTCCAGGTCGGCCGTCGCTCCATGTCGATATGACAGATACCCTGTCGCCCCAGATACCCTGTCGCACTCGCCGTAAGCCGAACACACAAATAAAACAAAAATTACAAAACGCGCTATTTCGCACGCAAAGGCGTGCGAGACTAAATTCTTCGCCGCCGCTCTTCCCGCGGGAGAAGAAAGCGCGAGCACAGCTCTCCTCGTCTCCCAGCTAGGTATTAATTTGGTGACGGCGAAACCGCTACGTCACAATATGTAATGCGTTAGATGGTAAATGTTCACTTTAGGGGAGTCACCTTTGGTCACCTTGACCTTGACATATATTATAGAGGTCATCCTCCTGAGTAACCTTCAGAACGTTTTAGCCGTCGCTCGTTTGTTTGTTAAAAAGTTATTAACAAAAAATGTTTTAGAAATTGATCGTAATTTTTGCACACAGTGTACATAAAGATAAGGTAAACAGTGCACAGGATAAATAAATTATATTGAGAAAATTATTTATTCAATATTTATAATAAATTTATTCAGTAAAATTTCTGCTAAGTGGATAGAAATGTGCCATAATTTCAAAAAATTTATCGATTCGATTTTCATAATGATATTTTCGTTTGAACAAAAATTCAGCTAAATAATTTGCATAATGATTTTCATTCCTATCAAAACGAAGTATTCCATTGCGTATATCACACCATAATCATTCGATGTTTTGAGTATGAACTCCAGTAACCGGGTCGACAAAATTGCGAGAATGATTTACAGTTTGATGTAAATAATTTTCTTTACATAAAGCGTCATAAGCACACCAACAATCACTGTATATTATGCTTCCCGGTGCAATATAACGACGAATGATTGGTATTAATGTAGTTGATGTTCTGTCTGGTACTGACACCACATAACCGATCACTGTGTCTTTCCACACCTCCAAATAACCATTGTCCAGTAATTAATCTACCTTTATGATATTTTCGACGTCCGAATTTTGCTTCGTCTATTTCCACAATTATCTCTGGACCGCCTAATGGTTTGCTATCATCAGTTACCCACTGATTTAGTAACTAAGATGTGAATAACTTATTAATTGGACAAATTATTTTAAGTAAATTAATAATACTAACTACACGACAAAAATTAACCCATCCACAGCAACGGATCTTGATATTTGAATTTCCGTTTCCAATAGTTTCTGTCATGGTGAATTCATCATTAAAAAATAAGAAATAATATGACATATTTTTACTAAATCTAAATGTGCCTTTGCAAACCACGTTCCTGTTATTGCACTTAACTTAAAATTGCAAGTCCTTCTTTGCCGTTTTCGTCCACGAATTTGTTTATAATACATATTGGTGCAATGCATTATAAATGATTCTTCTGGTTTTAAACAAATTTCTTTATCACATCGTAGACATAAGATATTTTTTCGGAGCACTTTTTTCGCACTTAAGTAGTTTACTAAGTCTTCATAATTATATGTTAAATGAATAAACTTATGAAACAGCATGATGAAAATATCTTACTTTAGCTAAGTTCCACGATACACTGGTAATGTATGTCGGGACATGATAATAACACAACAACATACAATCGTAGTGTGTGTCAGGACATGATCATAACATGATTATCAACATTGAAATCGTACATACGATCAAAACAAAACCCGCGCAATATACCCTGTGTGCAAAAATTACGTTCAACTTTTTTTAGTAAGTACTGCAATCTCGAACGACTAGCGGAGGGCTGCGCACTCCCCTAAAAACTAACCTTTTTTTTTTTTTTTGATAACCCAGGGGAAATGCGTTACGCATCCCCCGGAAGCTCGGGTAAGCCTCCGGGGGTATGTGGGACTCCCTCCCCTAGAAAATGGGGGAGGTATACCCACTAAAACCCCTGGGGATGTCCAACACGTGCGCCGTTATTCGAGGGCCCCCCGGTACACTTTCTAGTATTCTTCAGGGGGCCCTCGGCGTCTTCGCGCTTGCGCGCTTCTTCCCGCGCCGGCCTAGTCGGCCGGCGCTTTATATTCCTAGTTGGCTACGAGGAGGGGACACCTTCCTCTTCGCAGCCCCTCCGTCCGAGTCGGGAGGTTGGGATGGGCCGGGAGCGGGATTACCCGCCCGCTCCCGACCCCCTCCCCTGTCCCTAACCCTCGGGGAGAGGTTAGTTCTGCCGCAGAATGCGGCTGACCGTTACCACCCCCGAGGGGGGGGGAGTCCGCCAGAGGACCGCCCCTGGTTCTGGGCGGCCCGGGCAGGCGCGCTGATCGCGCCCGCCCACGTGTCCAGGCTTAGCCCGGGACACGCGTTAGGGCCATTGCCGACCCTCCTCTTTGCCGGACGGTGCCGCCCTCGAGAGTGGGGGAGTGGTTACCCCTCAGAACCTCCCGGAGGCGAACACCGCCCGGCTTACCCTCATCTGGCCCCGCCAGCTCCCCCCAAGTGGTACAGGGGGAGCTGGTGGGCCCTCAATCACCATCTGCCCCTCCTCGGCCTCAGTACCCGAGGTGGGGGGGCTTCCTCCTCCTCCTCATCATTCCCCTGCCCCGACGGGGCAGGAGAAGAGGGGGGAGAGGGGGGTGCGACCCCAACCTCTCCCCTCCTCACGCGTTCGGCGGCCTTTTTCTGCGACATGACGTCGCGACAGAAGGAGGCCACCGCCTCCCATGCTTCCCGACTCTCGAGCATCTTTGGCATGATGCTCGGGAGCCGGAGATCCTGGCCAACCACTGTGGTGAGGACTCCGCGTTCCTGAGCCCACGCTGGGCACTCCTGCAGCGTGTGCTCCGCAGAGTCCTCACCAGCCGCGCAGTGGTGGCACTGTGCCGTGCGCTCCTTGCCTATTCGACACAGGTATCGACCGAAGCAGCCGTGCCCGGTCAACACCTGTG
>NW_022639702.1:290711-290975 GCF_010583005.1 Odontomachus brunneus
AGCGTGTGCTCCGCAGAGTCCTCACCAGCCGCGCAGTGGTGGCACTGTGCCGTGCGCTCCTTGCCTATTCGACACAGGTATCGACCGAAGCAGCCGTGCCCCGTCAACGCCTGTGTCATGTGATATGTCAGTTCGCCATGTGCCCTGCCCACCCATTGCAGCAGGCAGGGACGGATGGCCGCGATGGTCCGGATTCCCGGCGTGTTCGGGGCCCCCAGCGATCTTTGCCATCGCCGGAGGGCCCTACGCCGGGCCGAGTCGCGT
>NW_022639702.1:290985-291255 GCF_010583005.1 Odontomachus brunneus
CCGCGGGAGGAGGATGACGGACCTCCGAAGCTCCGCCACCTCCTCGCACCACCAATTGGCGGCACGAAGAGGGGTGGGCCGAGCTCGGGGCATGGAGGAGTCGCAGGCTGCCTCCATGACTACCTCGAGTCCGGCCGTCTCCTCTTCAATGTCCTCCCAGGCCAGCAATGGGGGGGGTTCAGCTTCCCCCGCCCAGGAGGACGCGATCACCGACGCCTTGAGGGCGTTTTCGTCTAGGCGGCGGAGTGCCCAGCGCGGTGGCCTCGATCC
>NW_022639702.1:291265-293768 GCF_010583005.1 Odontomachus brunneus
GCAGCCTGCGAACCCGGTTGTCCGGATTACCGATGTTGGGGAGGAGGCTGCACAATGCAGCCGCGACTCTCCCCAACTTGGGACCCAGCCTCTCAAAATGAGAGGTGAAGTCCCACTTGCCATCCAGGTGGAGCCCCAGGTACTTGATGCCTGGGGTCACCTCCACGCGGGCCGACTCTATCATGATGCTGGACCTCGGGGGGACCCCCGCAGACCGACCGTACACGAACATACACTCGGTCTTTTGGGGGGCCACCCGTAGGCCCAGCCGCCGTATGGAGCGCACGGCACACGCTACGGCTACATTGGCTGTAGCCGTAGCCTCCTCCCAGTCGGTGCCTCCCGCCAGCACCAGAGTGTCGTCTGCGTAGCAGATCATGGTGCAGGCGGGAGGGAGGGCCGTTCGCAACACGCGATCGTACGCGAGGTTCCAAAGCAGGGGTCCGAGTACCGACCCCTGTGGAACCCCGCAATACATGGCCCGTCCGCATTGGAGTCCAGCAGCGTTGCTGAACTCCAGTTTCCTCTCCCGGAAATAGTCCCGAATGATATGGACCAGGTAGGGCGGGAAGCGGTGAAAGCGCAACGCCGCCTCTACCTGGTCCCAGGGGAGGGTATTGAAGGCGTTGGAGATGTCGAGTGACACCGCCAACGCCACCCCCCCCCCCCCACCTGTTGTTCCGCGAGGGACCGCATCTTCAGTATCGCGTCTACTGTTGAGCGGCCCCCGCGGAACCCGAACTGTCTGTCAGACAAGTCGGGACCATCCCGGGAGAGGTGATGGACGAGGCGGGCGGCAATCACTCTCTCGAAAAGCTTGCCCACCTCGTCCAACAGGCAGATCGGCCTGTAAGCGGACGGGCCCCCCGCTGGTCGGCCCTCCTTGGGTAGGAGGACCAGACGGGCCCTTTTCCACCGACTGGGAAAGACCCCCGCTCTGAGGCAGTCCGTGAACAGTCGCCTCAGGCGGGGGCTCAACTCCTTTAGGGCAAAGGCCCACACCCTGCCCGGCACTCCGTCTGGCCCGGGGGCTTTGGACTTGCCCCCGAGCCTTTTGGCAGCGGCTGCGAGCTCCGGCTCGGTGACCCCCAGGCGCGATTCCCATCCAGGCGGGGGGCCCTCATACGGCAGGGGCTCAGGCCCCGCCGTGGGAAAGAAGAACCCCACCATATTATCGAGCGCCTGAGGGTCCAGATCCTCCGTGGCTGGGGGCGCCCAAGCCCTCAAACGTCCGAGGACAATTCTGTAAGGGCGCCCCCACGGATCCCTGTCTAGCTCCTCGAGCAGCCGCTGCCACGCCTGGGCCTTGGCCCTAGCTATGGCTTTGCGCAGGTCTCTCCGCGCGGCTCGGAGAGACCTGCGCGCCAACTCCCATGCCTGCCCCCTCCGCCGTGCCGCACGCATGCGCTGTACTCGACGCCGGAGGAGGATGACGGACCTCCGTAGCTCCGCCACCTCCTCGCACCACCAATAGGCGGCACGACGGGGGGTGGGCCGAGCTCGGGGCATGGAGGAGTCGCAGGCTGCCTCCATGACTTCCCCGAGTCCGGCCGTCTCCTCTTCAATGTCCTCCCAGGCCAGCAATGGGGGGGGTTCAGCTTCCCCCGCCCAGGAGGACGCGATCACCGACGCCTTGAGGGCGTTTTCGTCTAGGCGGCGGAGTGCCCAGCGCGGTGGCCTCGATCCGGCCCCCTCCCGGCGACAACGGAGCACCTCCTTCGAGGTGGCGACCACGGACATCTCGATCAGCAGATGATCGGAGTTGATGTCCGTTTCGGTCGCCACCCTCCAACCCCTGACTGTGCGCACCGCAGAGCGATTGCCGAAGGTCAGGTCCACGATGGACTCGCCCTGCGGACGCACACAGGTGCTCACGGAGCCTGTATTAATAAGGAACAGGCCCCTAGTCGCCGCCCACTCGAGGAGGTCTTGGCCTCGGGGGTCCGTCCGCCGGGAACCCCACTCCCTGGCGTGGGAGTTGAAGTCCCCGGCGACTATCACTGGGTGGGGCGCGCATTCATCCAGCACGCGCCCCACCTGCTCCAAGAACCCCCCGAAGCGGGCCCTAGACCACTCTCTCGAGCGTGGAGGGGCATATATGGAGACCACCCTCTTTATGCCCCACTCCGCCGCCACGATATATCTCTCCGCCCTTATTAGCTTTGGGCGGGGAGATTCCTCTCCCGGGCGCCAGTAGATCGCGGCACCCGGGTGCTCGCGCCGGAGCCCCAGCCATCTACTGTTCCTTTGAGGGATGTGATGGGGCTCCGACACGAGCGCCAGACCTCCATCCCGCTCCGCGAGAGCTTGTAGGAATAGGTCCTGAGCCCCCGCGGAGTGGTTGATGTTTGCCTGGAGAAGCTTGGTGGCCATTTCTAGGCTATATTCTGCCCCTCCAGGCAAATCTCCACCTCCTCCGCCGGCTGTGAGAAGACGCTCTCATCCACCGGCGGAGGAACCGCCGCTGTTACCGGCAACTCCTCCATCTCCACATCCGTTATTA